>NW_005054521.1:718041-723654 GCF_000277835.1 Geospiza fortis
GGCCTGGCACAGGAATTTTGCCAATCTGCTCCCACATTCATCTGCTTCTGTTAGGCAACAATCAATTACTTTTTTTGGCGTAACTTCTGTGCTGGTTTTGGCTGAGGTAGAGTTAATTTTCTCCACAACAGCTAGTAGGGGCTGTGTTTTGAATTTGTCCTGGAAGCAGTGCTGATAACAGAGGGATATTTCAGTTACTTCTGGGCAGTGCTCACAGCATCAAGGCCTTTTCTGTTCTCTCCCCACCAGAGAGGGGGCTGGGAAGGAAGAAGCTGGGAAGGAACACGGCTGGGAGCAGTTGTGCAGACCTCAGTTACCAGCTGTGGTTAAACACAACTCCTTCCTTCCAAGTTCCTGAAGATGAAGGTCAATGTAATACACACAATTAACCAATACCAGATTTTCACGTTCTACCTGATGTGATACCTTGTGTTCCTCATTTGGATAACATAAGGTATTTTACCCTTTTTTTTTGGTTGTTTGTTTGTTTTTGCATAGACAGAATACTGAATTAAGCTGCATATTCTTTCTGTCTGTAACTTCTGATAGAGGTCACATCTTGTGAGAACTTTTAACAGGGATGCAGAGAGAATAAAAACCAGAACAAACACATCAATGTGTGCCTAAGTATCACAGGTCAGAATACAAATGCTTGTTTCCATGGCATAAAAAGGTACTAAAGAGAGAAGATTTTAAACCAATCATAACCATTTCAAAATCCTTAGCAGATTATGAAATTTTTGTTTGGAGAAAGAGGTAAAATTTATTTCCCAACTCTCATTTTCAAATTCATTGGTGAAATGTCTTAATATATTTTACAATGATTTATCATCTTGATATTTGATCTAATATGTTCTTTTATCTCTGAGGAAAACAGACAAGACAGCCTTTGAACACTCCTCTATTAAGTTTTCTCTTACACCAACCATACAGAAACGAGAAAGTATGATTTGAGTACCTGGTCCTGATGGCCCCCTTACTTCAAAAGTGACTTGACAAGAGGTCATTTCTGCAGAAGTTTTGTCTTGGGATTGTTGAAATCTCCTAGAGTGGGAACAAAGAGAACTAATTTGAGGAACAATCACTTCATTTGTTGCTGCTCTAAGTAAGAGGAAACAGAAATCCCACCACCTACAGGGAAGCAAGCCACTTGTGATATTACTGCTTGAGTGAGCAGTAGAAGTAGAAAGCTCTTTAAAAGCAGCTGTAGACCCAAAAAACAGCATCCAGCTGCAACACTGGCATAAAAAGACCACTAAATCAAATACCATACGCAAGGATCAGTATCCTGCAGCATTTATCAGTCTTCAGCAGAGATTTTTCAAAACTCTCTAATTTTGCTTCCAAGGAGGCCACTGGAAGGTTTTAAGATTAGGACCCTTGGCAAACAGTAGCTTCTGTCTCATCAGTGCTATTCTTCAGCATCCTCTACAAAGCACTAGGAAGTTTCCACAGAGAAGCACAACCACCTTGAAGGAAAAGGGGAACAACCCATGACAGATGACAGCTCTCTGCTGCCACTTGTCCATCCCTGTAGACTCTGCTCCCTCACTTCCAGGCTTTCACAGGAAGCAACAGGAGCAACTGGAAGCACCAAGCAGCCTTCAAAGCAGCCCAGCAGGAAGAGACTGCCTTTAGCCAGGACTGCAGCTGAAAGACTGACTCTGCCTCAATTTTCTCCTCCAATGCACAACACCTTGACTGAGAAAAAGCCGGCAGAAGCCCATTTTCACCATTAGAGCAGAAACACTATTGATATATCACATCCTTTTATATTATTTACAAAAGCAGCAGTCATAGTAAAGTCCACATACGGATGTTGCTAGACTGTCATCCCCCAAGTATATCCATCTGGACACGGGCTACAAGATAATTGTACCAATTATGAGCAGAATGAATTTTGCAATGGTTTCAATTAATCCAGTTCTCTACATTGCTGTGGGGGGCTTTTTGTTCTGTGTGTGTTTTGTTTGGTTGTTTTGTTTTTTTTTTTAAACCAAGGAAGTAGAATGTTACTATTGCTATTTTTGAACAGGACAAACAGCACTTTATTTCAGTACAATCTTGGTCAGCAATCTTTTAATAAAAACATCAGAAAGAATTAAGAACACTGAAGAAAAATTTGCCTTTCGTTAGCTCTACTACTACAAGGGGAAGCCCTTGCTTTCAAAGGACACAGGACAGTTAAATATGCCTTGAAAGCAAAAGGCAGATACCAAATAGGAGGGGAGAAAGAAGCTCATCATCAAACCTCATTCTTTGTGGGCATTTAAAATGTTATTGCAGGTATTGAACCTTCAGAACTGTTTCTTCTGGATTTTCTCCTCCTCCTCTCAATTCTAACTCTCCTCCTCTATTCCTAATGTAACTACAGCTGCCTTTACTTTACATTTTCTCCTCTACATTTTCTTTTTTCTCCTCCCTTATTTTCCCTCCCCATGTCAAGGAAGATGACTTTTCCGTAATAAAATGAGAGCAAAAAAAACCAGTAGGCATATAAAGGTTTCTGCTCACATATTCCAATTCTGCATTTGCCTTCCGCAAATTTTATCACTCTACAAATGATAAAATCCCAGACTACTGAAGCTAGAAATAAGGACAGCTGATAAACAGGAATTCCATGAAGGGCATGCCCTTTAGGAACTTTCTCACCTGTGTATGTTAAGTGACACATTCTAGCACTTGTTTTTAGCAGTTATTTATAGACAGAGAAGCACAGCACGTTTCAGTGCTGAAACTAAGACTGGACTCACAAAACTGGTCTAATGTGACAAAAAAATCTCAGTGTAATGCAGAGAATATAAATTCCTAGTGTGCATTTATGATGACACCAAGTAGTCAGGGGCTTGGCTGTGCTCCCCAAATGCCTGTTTGGACAGCCTTTAACTGAAAGGGCAGAGAAACCAAAGGGGAAATGAAGTAGGCAAAAATGTCTTGCAAAAGTCAAGCAGGAAAATGAAAGCTGATATGTGCACCCAGTTCCCCAAAGCAAGAATATGCTTTTGGCTGGTAACCAAAAAAAATCCCATAAAAACACACACAAAAAAACCTGCAAGTTAACTAACTACCCAATTGTTCCTAGAGAATCATCCAAAATCCTCCTAAGCCTATAAAGCTTTTAGCCAATCTTTAAAAATTCTATGTACCTACTTTCCAGACAGGCATGGGCTTTTCTAAACTGCCTAGTAAAATAATTTTACTTTTCTATATAGGAGCAGCCAGTTGTAAGGAGGTTTTTAAACTGACTTTTTAAAATTGCCAAAATTTTACCCAAAATGCATTTTATCTCAAAAACCTACTCAGCCTACCCAAGGGATGTATATGAAGAAAAGAAAAATTCCAGTTCATCAAGCAAGAGCATGTTTTTTTTAGCAGAATTGCAGGTACAGATATTGCTTTTATATTTAGGGTCAAAGTACCAACCCTCATTCTGAAGAAAACCATATTTTCTAGCAGAGCTCTGAATGCAAACACACAGCAAAGAAAAACAAGGTCTGCTTTTTGTTAAGGAATCAAACCTATGTGGTATATTATAATGCACTCACAAAAGCAATCTGTGTTTTCAAGACATGATACAAAAACATCTTACTCCAGGGGAAGGGAAAAAACCAAACAACCTAAGCTTAGCTGTCTAGTTACTGATGGTTCCTGAAAAGAGATAATTTAATTCTCAAAGGGGAATGAAAAGCTTTAACAATCAAATCCTTTGACCTCTAAGTGTCAGGCATCTTTGAAACAGGATGTTCCTTCCTTCAGATTTTCAGCACTGCTTAACCAAAGAAGCTGGCAAAGAATTAACAAAATCCTCTTTTGCTCCCCACTCCTGTCATGATGGACTTTTAGGTGAATGCAAAGAATTTTCAGCTCAGAGGGGTCACATCATAACTGCTATGGGGAACTGAAGCAAATTAGAAGAGCTACATTGAAAATTACAAACACTTCCTAATCAACAAATATTAATAAAATTGATTGACCTAATTTACAAACTAGAAATCCTTGTGCAACAGCCCTTTTTAAACAACCTCTGAGTCCAAAAGGAATAAAGCTGAATTCACATCAGCTGCAGCAACAGGAATTCAGATGCTAACCTGGGTGCAAACAATTGCTCCTCTTCCTTTGGTCAGCTTTTATAGACTACAACCACATGCAAGAAAGTAGTGAACCCCTGAGTCTCAGTTCTCCTCATGGGAAAGACAAATCACACAGGTAGAGACTTATCAGCACTTCACTAAAAACAAACAAACAAAAAACAAACAAAAAACCTCAACATGAAACATTAATAGGAAGAAAAGAATAGGAAATCCAAAACTCTTATCTCCCTGATTCTAAAAGAGGACTTCTAGAAAATGCAGGTAAGATAAAAAAAGATTACATAATACAATCAACTGTTAAAGTGTCACAAAGTATTATAGATTTCCTCTAAAATGAGATAATAAATGTCATCCTGGATGGGGAAGATCAAAATATTTTTTGGTTGTAGTTAGAAATATACCAGGACAGGGACTTGATTTATTAATTCAAATCCTGAAGCTCATTTGAACCTTCTAGCTTACAGGTCTGGTGATATATTAAGACCCTTCAAAGCTTTCAGCTTCACTGGATTATTCTGCCCCACCCTTAACTTCCCTAACATTTCCAATATGATTTAAGAGGTGCTGGCTGCTTGCTGTACCATATCTTATATGTTTTTTCAGGATTAGCTAAATACACACCAGGTAATCTGGGGCAATCACAGAATATAACAGTCTATCTGACAAATACTGAACAAATTCCAGAGTCATAAAAATTCACAGCAGCCATGCAGCCAGGTTAGCTGCTCTCTACTGATTACAACCAATATTTTTAATAGCAACTTGAACAGGTTTTGAGGCTTTGATTCTGGTGGTCCAAGGGCAGGCTTGAAGCACAATGGGATTTTTTTTTTTTAACTGTGGAGACTTACAAGCCTGAAGGCCTTGAACTTTGTTGCACGGACAGAGGGCTTTTGTGGCATGGACAGAGGGCAGGGAACACTTCAAGCAACTACCTTGACAGACCTGAATGAAAAGCTGATTTTATCAACTCTAAGTTGACTGTAAGAGCTGCAGAACGGCTGGCTACACTTAGCATATCCATTATGGATAATCGGACTTTGGCAACACGCCGGTAAGAAAGCAAAAAAGTATCAGACTCACACCAAAGTGTCACATTTCTCCCTTTCTCTACCCACAAAAAGCCACCAATCTCTATCTAATAAACTAAAAGTAAAAAATTCTGATGGAAATCTATCAACCCAAAACTCTCTTGGGTAACATTATATTTAAAAATGACAGGATAATATGCTGCACAGATTTTTCCAATGAGATGAAAAAATACAGCTCACAAAGTATCACTTTAATGGGTGAGTGTTTTTTTAAACTAATACATTTTATAGATACTTAATGGGATTTTTCAAAGGTAATAAGACAACTAAGTACACAGGTGCCACGAAATTCCTGGAATGGATTTTAGCACTTTCAAACATCTGATATTTAGTGTCAGATTATTTCTGCCCGCTCTACTACCAAATTTGCTTATTTAGCTGCAGAAAAATGAAGCCCATTGTATTGGGTCTGGCTGAGAGGGAGTTAATTT
>NW_005054521.1:723664-726216 GCF_000277835.1 Geospiza fortis
ACAGCCCTGACAGAGCTGTGCTTTGTACTGGCAGCTAGAAAGGTGTGGATAACACCCAGAGTTTCAGCTGTGCTCACACAGCATCAGCGCTGTCCCTCCAACATTCCCCACTATCACCGGGAGGCTGCGGGTGGGCAACATCCTGGGAGGAGACACAGCCAGGACAGGTGACCCAAAGGGACACTCCTGGTCATATGACATCAGCTCAGAGATTGATACATTAAAAAAAAAAAAAAGGGAAAAGAAAGGAGGGCGTTTGTCATTTAAGACCTTTGTCTTCCAGAGCAACTCCTATCCATATGGAAGCCCTGCTTCCCTAATGGTGAAACAGAATAAAATCTTCTGTTTCCCCTTGCTTCTGCAGAAATTATTTTTGCTGTATTAAATTGCCTCTACCATGACCCCTGAGGCTTTTTCCACCTTTTTCCCCCTGAGGAGAAGGGTGACAGAGCCGCTTGGTGGGCAACTGGCACAAAGCCAAAGTCAACCCACCAGCACCTCCTGTGCACAAACAGGCTCTTTCATAATGCTAGCACACATTTCATCACAGACCCTGGTGCACAATCCCAAAAGTAAACATGCTCAATTATTTCAAAATATCTCTCCATTTACTGCATATAAAATCAACAAGGACTAGAAGGCTGCAGTATTTTTAGTTTTATTTTTATCATTTTGAGCTGACACTTTCCACCTTAAGAGAAGAGACTCATGAGCTGTATCACCACCCAGGAGAGTCCAACTCCACGCTGAAGCAGGGGAAAGGTGCCACAGCCCCAGCCAAGTCATCTGACAGCTGAGAGGACACACTGGCAGCACTGGGGCTGACACAGAGCACCCCTGACAGCCTCCCTCATGAACCATGAATTTGAACACAGCCCAGCCATGCTGGAGAAGGTACTGCACTCAGATTGTACCTTCTTAACAGATGTGCTACACACAGCAATAGAAAATCCACCACGCATCAGATCTCCTGCTGCGCTGAACAAAGGGACACAAGCCTAAGACACACACTGCGATATTCATAAGATGCCAAGTGGTATCTGGATAACCTTGTGGTATGATGGACAGACTTTGCTGCTTGTGGTTGGTCCTAATGAGCAATCAGATATTATAGCATACATCTAAAGCAACAAATTAGACATGCAAGACAATTATGTAACAGTAGCTGACGACACCTGGGTTTTAGAACAGCGTCAGAGGATGTATTTGTCAGGGCATTCCCTTTAACAACTGGGAGAGAATTTTTAGAAACAGCATTACAGCATTAACTCCTTCATGTTCAACCAAACAACAAAGAGGGCTCTTCCTGCCCCCTCCTCTCCCTCCCACTGCACCTTGACTGCAGGAGCAAGGACAAACTCAGCAGGTCTCTCCTTCTGCATTGCAGTGCTAACACTGGACAGCAAACAAACTTGCACAGAAGATCTGGACATGCTGTTCTCATTCAAAGGCTGAAATTTTACCAACAGCCTTATGCTGACATTTAGAAAACAGCAAAGCCCAAGTGACACCTCTGAAATTGCATCACACTAATATACAGCAAGTGAGAAAAGTATCTTGAGGACTGTATTTTCAGTATCAATTTAGCTCCCCATGTGAGGGGCAACATCAGCCGTGGTTCTCTCTGCTCACCCACCACAAGGTATCTGCTTTGTTTTAAGTAACAATAAGTTAACTGTGTCAGCATTTGGCAAATACCTGTCCATGTGACAGACTCTTCCGCCTCAGCTATGCCATAGCAGTTTAGCAAAGTTCTTGAAGCAGACAGGAAACAGCTGGGGCACGTTTGTGAGACAGAGCAGCACCAGTCCGATTCCTCTTTTGTGAGCTGTTGCTTATTACTAATGTTCGGCTGACAAGATCTTAAGCAGGGAGTAATTCAGGTCTCTGTGATCACACTAGCATTCCTCACTTAGGAATGGCTTG
The DNA here is from genome assembly GCF_000277835.1 of Geospiza fortis. Taxonomy (NCBI): domain Eukaryota; kingdom Metazoa; phylum Chordata; class Aves; order Passeriformes; family Thraupidae; genus Geospiza; species Geospiza fortis. The sequence continues at coordinate 725,591 of NW_005054521.1, forward strand.
GACAAATAACATGTATAATGCTCCCCACAGCTCTCAATAAACCACTTTTTTAACAGGTTTCCAAAGCCTGGACCCATTCTGTTGAGAGGCTACGTGCTTTACTGAAAGACTAATTACATGGCAGCTTGGGCTACCAGTTTCTATTCAAAATCAATGGCAATCTCCTATTTTTTTAACATCTTATATAGTTATTTTACAGAAAGCAGTGCTAGAATGGAAATATATATGATAAAAATAATTCCAGTTATCAACTATTTCACCCTACCATTAACATTTAAAAGATGTTGAAGGTTAACCTCCATCTAACACCGTGTGCTCTGACAAAACAATAATACTAACAAGACAAGCTATTAAAGAGAAAAAGAAAAAGAGAATAATGGAAGAAATAATCTGTGCCTGGTTAGGCTACAGGTAACAGATTAATTTTTAAAGTTCAGCTTAATCTAGAGCTGCCTCACTAGCTCCTATGCGATCAATAACATCAAACCTGGAGCCGGCAGCACCACCGCTGTGTTCCTCTAGCGCAGAGCGGAGACAAAGAGCAGCAGCGCGCACACCCCACGCCCGGCAGAGCCCAGCGGCGCTGCAGCGTGCCCAGCCCTGACACGGACCGCGGGCTCCGTGCG
>NW_005054521.1:727599-738549 GCF_000277835.1 Geospiza fortis
AAGCCTCGGCGCTGAGGGAGCGCAGGGATGGTGGCGCTGGGGGCAGGAGAGGGGCCCTGGGTCGGTGGCACTGAGGGCAGCAGAGTGACCCTGGGACTGTGGCCCCGGGACAGTGGCGCTGAGGGCAGGAGAGTAGCCCTGGCGACGGTGGCGCTGAGGGCAGGAGGGTGGCCCTGGAGACAGTGGCGCTGAGGGCGGGAGAGTTGGCCCTGGGGACGGTGGCGCTAAGGGCAGGAGAGGGGCTTTGCTGAGGCGAGTCAGGCTTCTGCTGCCATCCATACTCTCTCTGTGGTCACCCCCACCTCAGTCCGTGTCCTCCGTACCCAGCCTGGGTAAGGGTTGCCCTAAGGATAGGGAGTTCTGCTTCTTAAAGGTTTACTATGGTTGAAGCTGGCATAGGTAAGCCTATGGCACCAAGGACATGTGTTGGGAAGGATGAAAGTTTGACAAGAAATTCTCACAGATATGTATGCTTAGCAGAAAGATTTTTAAATGTAGAGTCTGATGAAGGAATAGAGATGGAAGCAAGTTTTGATATAGAGGAAAAGAATTGCTGAGACAGTCTTACTGGCTAACCACACAAGGGGTTAGAAGGCAGTTTTATGACTTAGAGCAAAGGATAAACCCACCTCAAAGAAGAAGATGTTTTTACCAAGCAGGAAGATAGCACTGGCAAACAAGCCTGCCGATGTGGCAAGTAGAAAAAAGGTCTCAGAATTTTCCACTGCAAGAAAACTGAATAACAACTTCTAGCTTCAGCTGTAATGTACTAACTTTTATTGATTGGAGAATAGTAACATGAATATGGTAATTATAGTAGTTATGATAGGCTATAGATAATAGTTAAGGTATAGATTGGTTCTACTGTATTAAGATGCTCAGCAAAGAAAAGGATAGAATGCAATGTAACCAAAACCAAAGGGTCTCCAGGCCTGCCTGCAGCTGGAGCTCACAGCTGTAGGCACAGGCTCTGTCACCCACCACCCTGGGCTGCTGTAACCTCTTGGATGGAACAAACTGCATTTTGGAGAGCCACTTTTGTGTGCAGAGAAACCCTTTATCCTGTGTTGGGGGTTAGTGCTGTTACAGGAATGGGACAGCTACTCAATGCCATCCCTCAATCTGCCATTTAAATAGAGGGCTATTTTCCATTTATTCCTGCCCTGCAGATCTAGCTGTGTTTTTAAGCAATTTGTGATGTTCCACTGGGTGTTGTAGGCAAAACTAATGTTAATATCAGAAACGTGTGTAATGCATTTAAAGTGCTGAGGTCTCTGTGTTAGTGTTTCAAGCTTCAAGGAAAGAAAGGTAGGGGGAAGCATGCAATAAAAAGAAATTATAGCTGAAAGCAACTCATTTTTAAGTGAAAAAGATAAGAGGAATTCCTCTGGGTAAGGTGGAGTGGAGGTTGGTGGAAAGTGGTTTCCTTGTTAAACACAGATGTGAACTGTTCTAATTACAAACCCTTGGTATTTAGGAAAACATTAGGAGCCATCACTTCTCCAGGTGTATTCACTGCTGAGGGAAGAAAGAGGATAAAGAAACTTCAGAGAAAACAGTACTTAGAAAAGCAATTGTCTACTTGTTTTCTCTTCCCTGTTTTTAAGATTTATTAATTGAAGGAATTTGTTGTAAAGCAGGGATAGAATTGAACACTTTCAAGCATGGTTTGGTGTGTTAAACTTTTCAGAAATTTGATGTCATGCCAGAAATATTATAAAATTGTGCCATTAATTTTTTTTTTGTTAAAAAATAAATTTGTTAGAAATGTAACACTTGATTTCATTCAGCCCTAGTGTTAATTTTAAAAAAAGGACTTTATTTTGTCAAACTAATACTGCATTTCATTCCATAATTCACTGTAGCTAAAAATTACAACTTAGACCCTTAATGGATTCAAGAAATACTCATGTGTTCATTTTATTAAAGATGTGCACCAGTGTGGAGCAAGTAGGAAAAGGGATGGAAACTACCATTTCATGTTGACTTAAGAAAAGTCTACATTTAATTAAACTTGCCGGCACACTTTCTTTTTTCCACCCTAAGGAGTTACTTCAATATGGTTGAGTCAGATAAACTCCTACTTTGCCATGATGCAGCAGACAAGTCTCAGCTGGTCTTTAAGAGAATATAAAACTGTGCAGTAATTAGAGCATGTGGATCAGTTTATAGAACTCTTTTTAAGTGTCTGTTAAAAGAGTTAAGGTTGATGGTCTGCTTTCCTTTTTTATACAGAAAAGAAATGAAACAAGAGAAATGGGGTTTTATATTATAAAGCTTGTATTGAATTGAGGTGCTGTTCCCAGAAGTCCCAAAGAGCTCCAGAAAGACAAGGTTATGAGATGTGTTTGCAGTGCCCAAGCACAAACTCTATTTAAACCATGTGTGCACCTGTTGGAAAACATGTTTTCTTATTGGATAAAAATTTAACAAGGTGAATGAGAATTGCTAATGCTTACCCAGTGGGTAAAATATTCTGTCTTTGTTCTGGCACTGACACTGTAGTGCTGAAGTCCCTGAGCAGGAGTGGAAGAGCCAAAGGAAGATGCTGAAGGTCCTTGGCGACTCTGCACTGTATCTCTTCCCCTGCCATGACAATGTGGAATTAAGTTGCTTGGAGGTGTTGTGTGCTGTAGGTGAAAAATCAAAGCAGCCTTGAGGCTGCACTGGCTGGGATGTGGAGCCCAATGGGACTGCAATGATTTTTATAAATAATGAGACAAACATTTGCCCAAGTGCAGGAAATAGGTTTACAATACACTGGCAAACCTATATAAAAAGACACTAGGGAAGGCCTTCAAGGGTTTATGTCCTTTTCTGTAGCCAATGGAATATTTCCTTCAGCTGCCAGAATTATGGATTCAGCCTATAATCAAGCTTCATTGATACTACAAGTAGCTATAAAGATTGTGAACATCAAATTACAGCTGTGCTTCCTTTTCACAGCCTGCATTGACTTCCAGTGATCTGGTTTTACTGACACCAGTGCTCACAGCTGATGAAAGCTGCATATACAGATGAATTTCACTCCTCATTTTGCTGCACTTGATCTTTCTGCACTTGTTCTGGGTCTGGTGGGTAATTGGGAATAAAAATAGCTGCTAAAACTGTGCAAATGAAGGCACAGCATTAGGCATGCAGTGTCAAATTAATGTTCTTTGATCTTTTGTAGAGTCACTTATGGTTGAAAATACACTTCTGACCTTTTCTCTGGCACTGAGAATATTGCTGTATCACTACCTAATGGGAAATCTGGACAGTTTATGGGCACTAAAGAAAAGTGATGCTAAGGGATATGAAATAATAGCAAGAAAGAGCCATGCTGACAGCATGGCAAAAGCCTCTCAGTCTCATGGAGAATGAGGAGAAAGGATTGTTAGAAAATTGCCCATTGCACAATGGCATTTTTTCTGTAATGTTTACTGTAGTACAGAATAATGTATTTTTCTCTGTGGACAAGTCAGCAGTTTGTCATCAAAAGCAGGGTGGCCAGCAGGCTGAGGGAGGTGGCTGCTCTGGTGACCCCACCTGCAGTGCTGTGGGCAGCTCTGGGGTCCCCTGGAACAAGTCCAGAGCAGGCTCTGAAGATGCTCAGAAGGCTGGGGCCCATCTGCTGTGGAGACAGGGTAAGGGAGATGGAGTTACTCAGCCTGGAGAAAAGAAGGTTCCAAGGAGTCCCATTCAGTCCTTAGGGACTTCAGAGCCTAGGCTAGCTGCAGAAGGATTTTTACAAGGGCATTTTGTGATGGTAGAATGGTTTGAAACTGAAAGAGGGGAGATTCAGGCTAAAAGTTAGGAGGGAATTCTTTACCTACATGTTAGCAAGATACTGGAATGCTGGGGGAAGCTGTGGATGCCCTGTTCCTGGAAGGGCTCATGGCCAAAACCATTCTATGACTGGGACATTGATTTATGGATTGTTTAGGGACTTTTTCCCCAATTTTGATTCTTCTTTCCCCTCCCTCTCATCCTCCCAGTCCCAATTTTATGTGGAAAGGCTAAGACATCCTTCAGTAAGAATTAATGCTTTTGTCATGTTCTCTAGAGCTTTGCAAGGTGGGCTGTGAGAGAATCACTAAATATAAAATAACAAAGTATCAAGTATAAAGTATCATAAATATTAAATGAAACCCTCTTGTTATAAATTTAGTTGTTGTTAATAATAGCCACTCTTATGGCTATTATTAACAACAATTAAATTAATAACAAGAAAAAGAAGAGTTTCACTTTCTTCTATCAAAAATTCAGTCACTTTCAAACACTGTTAATTATTATTTATAATTGAGCATTAGTCATAGACAATGTTACAACAAAAAGTTTTCAAAAACAAAAACCCAAGTGCCAATAGAATATTGCAGGCATTAAATTTTTGATTTGAAATGAGACATGCTATGATTTAGTTTTGAGGGTTCCAGGATGATTTGCTTCTTGATCTGAGCTGGTTTATAGTTTCTGAAATGCAACATGTATAATTTGGGGGGGTTTTGGTTCTGTGAATTTTTTTTTGTTTCTTTAATGTTGGATCTTTTTTTGTTTGGTTTGGTTTTTGGTTTGTTTTTGTTTGGTTTGGTTTTAGTGGTGGTGGGTTTGTTTGTGAAACACCTGAAAGATTCAAGTACCACTCAGTCACAGAACCACATTTAAACTGGCAAAGTCAATTGCAAATGGGAAACTTTTTAGGGTTTAATACAACTAGAATAAGTTTTATACTCGGGTTTTTGTATATAAACATAAAACTGAGGTTATATCCATAACTTAATACTAATACAAATATTTACATTCATTTGTATATATGAATGTATGTGTGGTTTCTGTGAACTCCTAGCTCTGTCTATGTGCCAAGCCATTCTCTTGTGCTCTTGCACAAAATCTTCTTGTGTTACTATCTCCATCTTGTTATCTCTGGGTTTGTGCTCCTGTGCTAGTTTTCCCAGCAGTACCCATTTCACTGTGTAAGAAACAATGACAATAGTCAGAAAATGAAGAGCAGTTATGGAATATGACACAGATACTGCTTTGTTTATTCCTTTTTTTTAAATCTCTAGAACAGGGAGGAACATCTTAAGATAAGGAGAGACAGAGCTTCCTATGACAGCAGGAAGGTTTGACTCTGCTGTCATTTAAAATCCCATTCTAAAGGTCATGTTTGTGTTTTAAATGAAATGTGAGGCTGACCTTTATGCTCTGCCAGCTAACAGTAGCAGTGATGTAAGTGCTTCCTTTGAATTCTGCAGGTAATGGGTAGCTACAGTGTGGGGATTGTGGTGTGGTGGTGCTTGTTTTGCAGGGGAGAAGGAAAATCGTGTTCGCAGTGACCTGTGTAAACACCAAAGGGCCCAAAGGGGCTGAAATTTCCTACTTATTGTCTGTTGGGTCTCTGCACTTCCAGACTCAACATTTCTTGAAGTGTGCCTCTACTGAATATACCAATATGGAGAAAGTAAATGGGACAAATCTACCTGGGGGAAAATGTTAGCATTTCCTGTCCTCCATCGCTTGCATTTCTCCTCCATCTGCCACACATACTCCTAATGACAGAGAAATGTGGTTTCAGTTATTGGCATGAAAGTCCTTAAAAGTGGAATGAAATATCGTCTTCCTTTTTATGGTTATTAAATAGTAACAATTCCCATGTTTACTGCAGCACCCAAGGTTTACTGTGCTGTTGTGCCTGGAAATGCAGACACATCAGAGAGAGTTTCTTTCCTGGGAGCAAAGGTCAGCCTAAGGAGAAGTTGAGGCTGTCCCTGCCTTAAGCCAGCCTAACATCTGGCTGCAGCATTTTGGCTCTGCTACACCTCCTCCTGCACTCCTACCTCCCCCTTGTACTCTCTTTGGCACTTGTGAAACCTTTCACTGAACTAGGACAGTTCTCAGTCAGAAAGTGGGGGTTTTGCTTAGGATTCTCTTTTGTTTTATTGTTGGTTTGTTGGTTTTTAATGAGGTTAGTTCTGTGTTGAGTCAGTGGGCTGAAACAATTCAAATTCAGGTTGGATGAGTGTTGGAGCTGTCTTGGTTTAAGTGGGGGCATCAGTGGGCAGAAGCTGAGCTGTCCTTAGCTTTTAGGGAACTGCTTGTTGTGACAAAGAGCAACTCAAGCAGATTTAGCAATTTACATTTAAAACAGAGGGTGAGCCACCTCAAAGTGGACTTGTGAGAGGAAATGTGAGAACACGTCACTTACTTTACACTTACTCTGTATTCTTAGCTCTCTCTGTTGTGCTCAGCCAGTAACTCTTGTAAACAAAGCATTCCTATTCTGCCCACAGCTTTGGAAATATAAAAAAACTAATTTTCTAAAAATTTTAATAAGGTTAATAAGATACAAGCCAAGAAAACTTTTTGAGTAATTCTGACTCTTATTCTCCTTGCTGGGAAGAAGAAAGAACTCTCATTTTCAAACTTCTGAGGATAGATACAGGTATATGTAACTATAAAGATGTCTACATTCTTTGCTGAGTCTGACAGTTCTCCATGTGAAGCTGTTCACAAGTTTGTCATTTACCTTTTAGTCAAAGCCTTAAAAGTTAAGAGCAACCCCCGTGAAAATGCAAGATCAGTGATAAAAGGCACATTGTGCAGCTGAACAATGCATTGCATTTGTGTGACAGCAAAAACTGGTTTATCAGGTTCACTGCAGACAAGTATAGATAAACTCTTGGAACACTGCAAAATCTATTGGAGTGTTCAATGGATATTCTCACTAAAAAAAAAAAAAAAAGAGTACCAGGACCAAAGGCAGCAAAATAAGAGCTGCAAAGTCTAGGCTGTAACTGGTGTGAGGTAGTGAGAACTCAAAGCCAGCCTGTTGGTTGATGTGAACACTCTTTTATGTGGAACAAAAAAGCCCCACAGAAAAGCACTGAAAATCCTGCCCAGCTGCTCTCAGCTACGGGAGCAAAAGGCATCCAAGTGTGCTGGAGTACTGGCCTGGTCCCAAGCCTGTGTGCATGGGCAGCACAGATAAAGCACAGACATGCCCCAGACAGATAAATTACTGATTAACTGAAGTGTGTGAGCCTCTGTCCTGGTGCTGCTGGCAGCTCTGCCAGTGAGATTGCAGCTGCAAAGCTCAGCTGCTGCTCACGATCCAGGGAAGCTGCTTTTTGCTGGAAAAACTGCACATGGGCAAAACCTCTGTGCTGTATTGCAGCTCTTCCTCCAGGGACCTGACCCTACTGAGGAGCTGGGTGAAATAATGACTAAAAGAGTGTGTGGAGAAGGCTCCTGGTGAGGAGGAGCAGTGCTGCAGTCCCAGGCTGTTCAGGGTTATCCTGAACCCAGAGCAGCCCAGAACACAGCAAGTTCCCTGGGGGTTCTACTGCCAGGGAAGGGGCACAGTTTTGAGGTGGCAGAAAGTATCTTTTTGTTGCACCTTGCATTCTCTGGGCTGCCAACAAAACTCCTCTGGTTTGCAGGAAGGTTATCTGAGGCACTCACCAATTTTGTTAGCAATTACCTTGGGCTCAGACTGTGTTACAGAGAGAGACTGCTCCAGAAACAGCACCCACCTACTCCCAAGGTGAAATAATATTTGCCTTTAAATTCTGTAGTATAGTATTGAACTATGGCCAGTTAGACACTATACAGAACTTTCACATTTCTGAAGTATAGATGAATGGGTAGCATTGAGGAGTAAAATGAGCACAGAAATTATCTCTGTGTTAATGGCATGCCTGTGGTGTTTTCCTGCTCTCTTCTAGAACAAGATGCAGCTATAATTATTTCTGCTGTTTTCCTTCAAAGTATTGATCCACAGATAGTTACAGCCCTCAAGAACTGAACCAATTTTTAACATTATTAAACCAGAGTTCCAGTATCCTGTGGGTTCAGAACATAAGTTGTGTAAAAGGATAACAAGAAATTCAAAGGACATTTTTTGGAGACTAAACATTCAGCCTTGTTCACTGGAACTAGAATGACCGAATGGTTTGGGTTGGAAGGAAGCTTTAAAGAACACAGAATGGTTTGTGTTGGAAAGGGCCTTTGAAGACCATCTCATCCTGCCATGGGCAGGGGCACCTTGCAGTAGATCAGGGTTCTCAGAGCTCCATCCAATTTGGCCTTGAACCCTTTCAGGGATGGGGCACCCACAGCTTCTCTGGGCAGCTTGCTCCAGTGCCCCACTAATTCTTGATGTCCAATCTAAACCCACCCTCCTTCAGCTGAAAACCATCACCCTGTGCCCTGTTATTTCAGGCCCTGGTAAAAGGTCTATCTCCATGTTTCTTACAAGCCTCCTTCAACTACTGAAAGGCCACAATAAGGTCTTTCAGACTAATGAATACTGAGGATCCAAGAGCAGAAACCTCTTTTTCAGCAGATCTCAGGACTGTGTGCATGCAGTCAAAATCTGTGAAGATTCTTAGATGATGCCTGAAATGAGGACTCTTCTAGGGAATGAGTGTAAAAGGTACCTGCAAAATCCCAGGGATGGAATTATTGGGAGGATTTTGAATGGAGCAGGCTGACTCTGAGGCAGGAGACTGCCTTGTCTCGACAAACTGTTGGGTGATCTTTCTAATTCCTTTATCCAATGGATCTTCTGCAAAGGATCCTGAGGCACACCAAAGATCAGGCTGAATCAAATCAAAGTGATTGAAAAGACAGTGAATGAACCAGGGTTTGACATATTCTGAAGCACAGTTTGTGACTTGTGCATAGGCATTGTCACACCCAGTGTGAAGTAGAAATAAGGTTTGTTTGTTTTCAAACCCTCTAGACCACCAAAGGGAATAATTCAATTACAGCAGGAAAGGAAATGGAGTCACAAAAAAAAGGCAAAAAGAGAGAAAATTCCATGAAAAAAATACACTTTGGGAAAGAGCACAACTTAAATTCAAAGCAAAGGGAACTGACCTTAAAATGTTGTGACTACTCGGTCACTCATTTCCTGTTTATTTCTCTTTGCTTTGTTTTGCAACATGCTCCAGACTTTTAGAGCTTTCTAATATAAATAAAGAGGTTTTTTTTTTGGTCAAATAACTTCCCTCTCAGCAGATGTTTCTATAAAAATAAGTATTCAGAAAATCCTTTTTGTTTCAACAATGAAAGTAATTTTCAAACTGCTGTAGAAATAAAACAAAGGTATCTTGTTTTTCCAACTGATGCACAGAACTCCTTCACCACTCAGAGATGGTTTTATATTTATCAACTGAGTTGCAGCACCTTTCACAAAATGTTTTAAAATTAAATATTACAGATTCTGGAGTAGAAAACATTTTGTCAGCATCTCTTTCCCACTTGTGTGTTTTAAAGACTAATTTTGTGCAGCAGGTTTTCCCTCAGAAGTGGCACATGAGCTCTGCCTCTCCTGTCCTGCCTGTGCACCCTCTGTCCAACGTGACCCGCATCCTGCTCTGCACCCCTGGGAAGGTAGGTGGACAAGATGGTGCATGGCTTTTCCAGATCTCAGTGCGAAAGAACAAGTGGCATAATAAAACAGATATTGTAACACAGTAGAATGAAAATAGGAATAAAGATAGACAGCAGATCCTGCATCCTTTCAGGTGCTGGGAATCTGGCTTGCAAAGGCCATGGGATGACCTCATGATGTACTTTCCCATGGCCTTGCCCCTTTGTCAATATAGTCCAAAACCAGTGTATGGATTCAGAATGTATGGGAAAATAGGAAAATATAAACACACTGCCTAGATAAGTAAATCTTGACTTTTCTCAGAGTACTGGGCAAAAGAAACTAAGCATGTTAAAAACATAAAGCAAAATTATCACTAGCTGAGAGGATAGGGAGACTGACTTGAACAGAAAACACTGAGCTCCTGTTGAAACTTTAGGCCCAGGGTGACATTGTCACCTCTAGCTGCCCAGTCACAGATAGGTCACAGCCTCAGCTTATGGACAGTAGCTATATTTGAAAATGGCACTCTGGCTTTGCACTGAGAACAGTTTTGCTGATAAGTTCAGGAACCAGTGAAGCTTCGTGATTCATGGGCATCCTGACTTCATTAGCTGCCTATTAGTTCACATTAATAGCTTTAATATCATACTTTGTTTACCCTGCATCTTAGCATTTCATCCTGCTGCCTTAACTGTAATCTGTGTGTTCAGTGGGACTGTTTGCACAATGGAAGATTATCCATGGGAATAAATTATTAGCTGAAAAGCATGTCCATAAGTCCCCTACACTCCACTCAGCTGTCCCCAGCCCAAGAAGTGATTTTTATTTGCTAAAGGCCTGATCCAGCATGTGTATCCATCAAGGATTTGGTGACTTCTCCACTGAATGCCTCTTTAAAGGAGGGCAAGGGTTGGGAGCATTGTAGAGACTGCTGTGAGGGAAGGAAAGGAGCCAGTCCTCACTGCAGGTCAGCAAAGCCTACAGGGCCAATATGTGTGTGTAACCCTTCAAATCCAGAATGTTTGAGATCTTAACTCTATTTTCTGATGTTTGGCTGCTTTATATCTCAGTGTGCACAGCTACCTTATAAACAGTAAACTACTATGCATTACTTTATGAGCAGTAAAAAGCCTCTTTTACTGCAATTGCCAGAATTCATAAGGCAAGAGGAAGCAATTGTCATTGTTTACATCACTCATTACCTTTCAACTGTTGTGTTAGGAGAACAAATTCTAGGATAAATCAGTGTTTTACAGCTGTGCTTTTCCCTTCTGAAGTATGTAATCATTGTGTCTTCTTTATCTTATGGTGTGATTGCATCTTGCACAAACTGCACATAAACTTTAGATAGATACAGATAGAATCTGGAAGACAAAATTGGAAGACAGATGAAGAGTTCATGAGAGCTGAGGGTTTGGAAGGAGGTTAATTTGTCTTTTATCATACTCAGATTGCAAAGAATAGGCATGACTCTTTTATTTTCCCAGACAAAATACTGCACCATGTCTGGCACTTCTAACATCAGCAGTATCTTAGAGATAGCAAAGGAGCCATGGGGTATGAAGGCTGGCTTGAAAAAAAATGCCAACAAT
>NW_005054521.1:738605-750296 GCF_000277835.1 Geospiza fortis
GTGGGAAAGGTTTTGCAAAGACAAAAATATAGGATTTGCTTGCAAGTTTGTGGCACTCAGAGGTGCTGCACAATGGCATATCCCTATGGATACTGCTGGTGTAATGTGAATAACTGAGAAAATGGTGCTTGGTTTTAAGACTAAAACCTGTATTGTACAAAAACCTGTATTGTCATTTTAAAAGCTGTATCGTCAGCACAAAATGCACAGCTTCAAACACCAGGAGTTTTCTGGTGCAACACAGGCAAGTTCCTTCTGTTACAGGGAAATTATTCTGGTGGCTGGCTAGGGGGGAACCTCTATCCTTTTAATCCTGAGTTCAACCTGTTTGCCATGGTCTCTCTGATTTTAATACCTTGGCAATTATCTTGTTTGATCTCTTCAGCTCTTCCTTGTTACAGTGTGAAGCAGTGTCCTGTCTTGGCTTTCCCACTTCCCCTGTCCCCTCTCCCTGCCTCCTGCTGAGAGCTGTCCATCAATCTCAGAAAGTCAGCAAGGCCGTCGTCTGATAGGTCAAGTTCAAAAGATGCCTCTCAGCCCTGGGGACAATTGGGCCATCCAGGTGTCATTTGTCTCCTGAGCCCCCCCGCGCTACCTGGTTGGTAGCTCACCTACCCCTTCCCCTCCCCCTTGCCCTGAGCTTAAAAAGACACAGGACCATGCGGTCGGTATCCGGTCAGCGTTGTCGCTACATTCAGAGGCCTGCGTGCCCAGGAATAAACTCTGGACTATGACCCCCTAGCCGGATCCATCTCCTTTTTTCCTCTTCGCCTCGCCTAAAGCTTCTTCCTCAGAGGTCCAGCCTGAGTTCTGTTGCCTGGACTTGTTCCAAGAGCCTAGCTGCCGCATCCAACTAACCAAAGGTATCTCTGGGGTGTAACACCACGGCTGCCGCCTTTGGTCAGGCAGCGAGGGCCAGACAAGCCCAGGCACGTTCAACCCGGTAATATTGGGATTATATTCCAATACTTCCTCATACATTCAAAGCATGAAATCGCATTTTTATAGTATAAATTCACCAGTCAGGATATCAGTGGCATTTTATTTGCATTGGATTATCTTTTAAAGAACTGGTGAGCCAGTTCTTTTTTTTGCCAGTTGAGCAGCACACACCTATCCCAAAACAGGAATCAGATTCTTGCCTAAATATTGCTGCACAGATGTTTACCACTCCACACAGGCCAGGTGTGATTGTGGGTGTTACCTGGATGTGATAATTCCCAGGAGCAATCAGCATCTGGGGCACACCTGTGCAGGAACCTGCAGTGGGTGGCCAGCAAAGCCTCATGAGAAACCCTGCCTGGCTCTCTGGAGGCTGCTCCAGGAATGGAAAGCCCAGCTCACTGCCAGCATGAAGTCAAACTTTTCCAAGGTCCTTGTAAGGTGCTCAGGGAGCCGCTTTCCAACAAGGAGGCAGGAGGAAACAGCCTCTATTTTAAGGAGATTATCTTCAACAAAGATTTGTCAAAAGGAAGTACAGCGAAGGCTGAAGCCAAGGCACATGTTCCTGTGACCCAGTTACCTTCCAGAAACCCAGGCAGGACAGAAAGGACTCTGGCTTCTAGCTACAAGAGAGCTGCTGAGCATTAACACATAGTAACCTAATTAATTATTCCCCCAGTGGGTAATTACTAGCATTTTCTCTTTCTTGCTGCAAAGTAGCAGCCAAATAATGGTGCTGATTTTAATTAACTAGCCGATGGGAGGCTGGATGGGCTGAGGAGAGATTTCATACAAAAATTAATTAATGCTCTGACCTAGTTTAAAGTGTTGCTGAAGTGGAAATTGGGAGGAAGCTGGCATCAATCAGTTATGGATCTTTTCATATCCTTTTTACCGGACAAGTAATGAGTCTTCCCATGTGATCCACAGCACTTCAACTGGCAACCTAAACGAATTTAGTGAGTGTGCCAGAAATAAGTAATTCCCAATGCAAACATATATTCTACTTTATTAACACACCTGAGTCAGAAAAGGAAAAGGTCCCTCTTTCTCAAACCAAGCCCCTGGTTTATTGCTGAGCTCAGCCCAGGGGATGTGATGGGTAACACAGACTCTGCTGTTTTAACCAAACTATAACTATCTCTGTGTTTCTTGGTTTTGTCTTCCCAAATTTGTTTTAATCCTAGATGTCTCAGATTATTAACTCTCACTTTGATTTATTTTCCCATAACTGAAAATAAGGCACTTCAGGATTTTATTTAATCTTTCTGTTTCTTTGGGAAGTAGAAGATGATTTCACTAACTGATCATCTGTAAATTCTTCCTCTAAAAGCAGATTTTGCCTCATTTCTGAAAACTAGAGTTCTCTGCAATTCTTGCCAAGGGCCCACAGCAATTTATAACAACCAAATCACTTTTGCAAACTGATGCCAAAAAATGCATGACATTGATTATGCTTTAGTATTCTTCATGGGTTGTGCTTTGCTTTGCATTGTCCTCTCTTGAAAAGTTATAATCTGAACAGGCAGCATAACCACATTGAGGAAGAAATGAGGTTTTAGTTCCCTCCACTTTCACAAGCGGGAATACAAGGCACAAGGACATGAAATTAATTTACCAAGATCATGGTAGTACAGTCAAACCATCCCATCCTTTGCCCATTTGTCAGCATTGTGACATCATCCTCTCAGCTGGAAAAGTGCAATTAGGATTATTGCAGTTAGAAGGTCACAGAAAGAACCTATTTTTATAGCAGTGTATCAAGTAAACTCCAGTCTTGTAAGAATCTCTTCCTATCCATAAATGACTTCATCAGGGTGGTTGGGAGTTCTGCACCCAAATATTGTGAAATGTTGACTCACAAAGCAAGCCGCCCTGTTTAAGTTACTGTGAATCAGTGAATCACTGAAACAAACTCTTATCTGGCAGCTGAACATTACATCCCTGTTTAGGTATCCAGAGATAAGTGGAGTCTCACAGCCTTTTCTAGGTCACTTCACTAAAACCCCATAAAATTCACCCTCTGCAAATCACAATGTAATGTTTTGTTGGAAGCCTGAGACAAATGCTTTCAGGGAGGCAGGAATTACACACCCTTGGGATCTGATATCTCCATAAAATGCAACCCAATCCTGCATGGGGAATATGTTTAAACCTTTCTGAATCCTATTAAAACCTCTTTGTCAAGGACTCACCAAATACCTATTCTCCCCTTTTTCTCCAGGAACAAGTAAATAAGGCATTCAAGGAACATGAGGGCTGAAAAGGATCCATTAACTGTGGCCCTGCCTCCAGCATCTAATTTGGGTTGGAGAGGCAGTTTGTACATATAAGAGAAGGGAGAGCCAGGTACAGCTGTCACTAGGAATTGATTGGTGTTCATGTGTAGCTTTGGCCTGGGGGAAGCTTTAGCTTCTTGCTGCTGTGATTTTGTCCTAAATAAGGGACCAATGGCTTTCAAACAAGAGCCTAAAGGACTCAGGTGCTGGCTTGTAGGGAAGCTAGGCTGCCCACCTTCAGTGATCTATTTTATTCTTATTTTAAATATTGCTGAGGTTCCCTTTCCCCCTCTGTACTGAACGTAGAATGTACTGGAATGGAGCTCTGTCACTAAAATTGGACAGCACTGAGTGAAGGTGATTATGTCCAAATGGGCACCTCCTGAGCACTGGCTGTGATGCTTGTTTGGACTTAGCTCCCCAGCAATCTCCTTTGGCATGTCCTTGCACAAGATTTCTATGAATATGGCTGAGCCTTGTCCTGGAAATAAATATCCTTCAGCAATTCTTCTTGTCTTTTTTACACGTTTTGTATTTTTTGTTTACATGGTGGTGCTTGATGAACTTCTGAGCTCAAGGCAATACAACCTCCTATCCCTCCCTCCATGAGCGATGCAGGGGGACTGAAGGAGCAGCTGCTTAGAGATTCCTGGCACAGAATCTTGCCCTTGGCACTCTGACTCAAGGCACATGATTGTGTAACACACCCACTGGCGTGGATGTTATGTGGCTTGTTTGCAAATACTGGCAACTTTGGCTGAGAGGTGCAAGAGTGCTCACAACCCTCCAGCAGGATCCTCTTGATGACTCCTTTGTGAAGAGTGTCACATCTTTAGTGCCAGCAACATAGTATTGGCATGACCAGGAGGTAAATGTGACAGTAGCCACCAGTCCTTTGAAGGGCAGCTGAAAAGATGGCAGAGCCAAACTTTCCTTGGTGGTGGGACAAAGATTGCAAATTGTGGCTTGGGATGTTGGGAAAAATTTCATCATGGGGAAACTGTGCAGCCCTGGAGCAGATCACCAGAGGGATTGGGAGAACCTCCATCCTTGAAGGGGGTTCAAATTTCTACTGGACAAAACCACAGCAGACCTGATTTAGCATTGGCCATCATGCAGGAGGATGGCATCCAGAGTGACTTCCAAAGGTCCCTTGCAGCCTAATACTCATGGGGTGACAATCTCCCTGCTGGCATTTGCTGTGGGAAGATTTAGGGCAGAACCCGTGGATTTGTAACTGCAGGTCTGACCACGCAATGGGAGGAAGGAAACCCCAATGGCAGCAGGTGACCAGCTGGCTCCTGGGCAGCTCTTATGCTGTTCCCCCACCAAGTGACCCCTCTAGCCTTTCTCCAGGCACAGGGCAGCTGCAAGGACAGTTCTGTGGTGTGAAAACACTCCTTGCAGCAGGGGATGCACTAAAGATGCAAGCAGGCAGACATTTGCCCACTTCTAATGTTGTCATGGCAGGCAGGGGGAGGATGGAGTTGAAGAACCTTGTGGCTAGGGAGCCTGACTTTCTGTGCTAGTTAAAAATCATTGTGAAAGCCCAAGTGTTGATTAAAACTCATATTCTCTCTGTCTTTACCTAATTCTGGCCAGAGCATATGCAGATGTACTTGCTTTAAGCTTGTTGCAGAGGTGTGACAATCCTCCAGAAATGGAATGCCGTCCCTAGAGGTATGTAGCACAGTATTTAAGGACTATTCAAAAAGTGTATTTAAATGTGTTTTTAAAAATATCGAATATGTCAGGTTGCTAGCCTCTGGCATTCATTGTGATGAATCAATGATCAGTTATTTCTTGGCAGGGAAGTAAAAATTACTGTCTTGAGAAATATTGAAAGAAAACAGCATGTACAACCTAAAAGCTAAATGAGCAAGAGAACGTGTAAACAATATCTCAATTATATTGTGGGGTGGTGGGGAGCAGGAGAAGTGGAATAATGTAGTTTAAAGCAAGCTAGGCCTATGAGGAGGAAATTGGAGCACTACAGAGGCTGCATGTGTTACAGGATGGCAGTTGTATTCTAGTCATGGTTTGGGCAGATTGAACCTTATCTGTAATAGTAAAGGCTCACACAACACACAAAAAATGTATTTTCAAGGGGAAAATTCAGATTAATCCTTCACCTTGGCAACTGGATGGGTAATTGTTATTAGTGCTAATGTAAAAATCCACTGCACTTGACATGATTCAGGCACCTAAATGTACCATTAGCACTAAAAAGAGTCAAATTAATGAATCAGTATCCATGCTTATCCTGAATGAGGTAATGTTTTCCTGCTCAGAGATAGTGACAGACAACAGGAACAAGGAGCAATCTTTGCATGGTGAATTTCTGTCCCTCTGAGTGTACCCTAGGTGAGAAGGGCAAATTTGGGCTGCTAGGGGCATCGATGGACAGCCTTCAGTGCAAGGGGGTTGCTGGCAGCAGTTTTGGGGCTGTGGAAGTCCATCCTTTGCTCACTTGTTGGCACAGAGCAGCTGCCTAGGTGGCCTCTGGAGCAGACACCACTGCCAGCCCCTGTGCAGGAGCAGCTTGCCCTTCTTTGGCCTTGTCTGTGCTGTTCCATCCCGAGCCATTTTAGGGCAAAAGGGGCAGATCTGGCTGTGATCTGTTCCCTGTCCTACCTGTGACGGTTCAGTTTTGGACATCAGATCTAGTCTGGCATTTTTAGCTCTGGATGCTCTTCTCAGGACAGGATTTCTAAGGGGAATGTTTTCCCACTATCTCTCAGGGAGTTCCCAGTAGGAGTATTCCAAGGATATTTTGCATTTTTGTGCTGTTTCATGTGTGGTTTGGTTGACATTCAGTCCTCAGCAGTTCCTTGAGTTTGTGGTTACAGTCTCATTTAACATCCTTTGCTATGGAAACTGGTAGTAGTGCCAGGGAATTGCTAAGCAAATACCAGTGCAGAGCTTATGAGGGTGAGGGAAGCATCAATAGACATGATGTTTATGAGGGAATGTGGAATTCTTCTCATATAAACCCAAAGGAGGAGAAAATGCAGGAAGGCAGGATGCATCTATTGCCAGAATAATGGTCTCACAAGGATCACATAGCTGTTTTAATTTCTGTAACAGGGAACATGCTGTACTCAGACAAGATTTCATTCCAATCTACTTAGGGAACTTGCTATTTAGTAACTCCATGTTCCCCTGATGGTGAGAGAGGAGCAGATTAAATCCAGTAATATATCCCACTGAAATATTAAATATACCATTGCTTTATTTTCTGAATTAAAAGGTCAAATGGAGGAAAAAATATTTGCTTAGTACTTCTAAGCTACAGTTTGTCTGACAGTTTTGCCATAGCGGGTACAACCACTTGATGCAGCACGATGAGGGGCTGACTTGCTTTCTAGACAATCTTGTGACACTGGAAAGAAAGTCACAGACTTCCATGTCGCCAAAGGAGGAGCTGATCAACCTCCCCCAGCTTCAAGGGACTTGAGCTGCTGTGTATCAAAACTCCTGCTGGAGACGCAAACAGGAAGGAAGGAAGGAAGGAAGGAAGGAAGGAAGGAAGGAAGGAAGGAAGGAAGGAAGGAAGGAAGGAAGGAAGGAAGGAAGGAAGGAGGGAAGGAAGGAAGGAGCGTGAGATCTACAAATTGAGCAGTCTGAACCTAAGTACTATTACTCCCTGTCTATATTCGCTAGAAATAGAAAGCCCATCACTAAAACTAGAAGCCCTTATGTTGGGCCTGTCAGGTGTACCTTTGCCATTAGATTGCCAAGGACATCTAGGAAGGAAGGAAGGAAGGAAGGAAGGAAGGAAGGAAGGAAGGAAGGAAGGAGCGAGCATGACCTCTAGCAAGAGGAAACAATGGTATGAAAGTAAAAATAGATACTGTATAGAAATAATTTCAGTCCTTGCTTTTAGCATTAAAAAGAAAAAAAAACCCTCTATGCTGTTTACATACAATCTTTGGCAGTGATTTGGAGGCCTCTGGTTAGCTCCTCATTGGTCTTCAAAAATACACTACAAATGTCTTGGCTCATCAGTAATTGTCTGTACTGATCCTGCTGTTTGGAATGTGCTCCTGGCTTTAGAGAGCTGCAGCCAAAATTGCTATGGGCAGCATCTGCTCTGTGATGCTGGGCCCTGGGTGACCTGGCTCAGAGGAACAGGACCAGCTGGAGCTTCTGGGGTGTAATCAAACCTTTTCGGTTTTCTCTTTGGTGTAGTTGGGGAATGGGGATTTTTTTACAGACATTCATTATTGATGTATCAGAAGCCCTCCTTGTGTACTGTTTTTCCTACAGATGATTAGCCAGAAGCTGCTAAGCTTACCTTTGTCAGGTTGAATATGTATGACTTGTATAGAGAAGTTCATCTACTCCAACAGCCACTGAAAAGTGATACATTTTCCTCCAAAATGCCTGCATTCCAGAAATTCAATACTTCTTATCAGCTCAGTCATCATGTGACTTGGAAACATTTGACTTTTGATCATTGAACATTTGATCTTCTGGCTTTGGATCTGAAAGCCTTGCAGTGCAAAGCCACAGTGACTGAAAGTGTGGCTTGGTTCTCTGTGTAACTTCCAGACAGGGCTGTGGTGCAGAATAGGGAGAAGGCTGCTGCTTTCTCTACCCAAAAGCAGATTTGAGTGAATTTGAGCACTTGGGATCCAAGCACAGTTGTCTCCATCAGGAGGAAAAATTGGTAGTAATAGCCTGAAAGGGTTTTGTGGCCTTGTAACAAGCCAAGAGAGTATTACATGGGCACATGGATTTCTTTTACTCAGGTAGCTGAGTAGCAGACAGATGTATCCTACTTCTCAGCTGTTTCTGATGCCTCTACACATAAATACCCCCAAACTTCTATTTGTTGTTGGAGAGGAGTTGTGGTTTGACAGGTCCTGGACCTGCCATCCCTTGATTTTGAAGGCCTGATCAAAATCAGACACAGGCAGCTCAGGCTTCTCAGATTTCAAGCTATGTTAATGCGTGCTGATATTTTTTTCCTCCATAATTGGGATTTTAAAAAGAAAAAAAAAAAAAAGTGGTAACAGGCTGACAAACATTGGGCCTGTTCCTGTCTTGGGACCAGGGACTTGGTGACAGCTCATAGAAGACTTCAGCAAAACACAAACCTGAATTACAGAGTACTTGAGATGCCCTCCTGGGGCAAAAAGGGTGACAAACTTCTTCATTCCAAGTCAGGTGATCCCTTACTAAAACCACAGTGGTATCCATACCTAGGCACACTGATCTTTCCTTTTTTTTTTTGTATAAAGGGGTACTGAAATTCCCCAGGCTGCGGAGCCTCCCACCATGGTTAGCTATGCTTCATCCAAGTCTTTGCTGCATGAGCTTGGCCAGGTTGCACAAGAGGTGTCCATGCAGAGGCAGGGCTGTGTGGAGCCAGGGAGCTCCTTGCAAGATCTTGTAGGGCCATCCACCTGAGCTGGGAGCAATGGGAATGGCAGTGGTGACAGGAAGGAAAGTCATTTAAGTGGCCTGTGTGATGTTGGTACTGGGAGCTGAGGATGCTTGTTCAGGAGGTCACTGCAGTTTGTAGATGTCCATCAGCAAATTCAGATTTTTTTTCCTAAGGGAATCAGAGTTCTCTCTGCTCCCCCATCCCCTGCTTTTTAGAGGGAGAAGTTGAAAGTTTGAAGTCACAATTGAAAATACAAGAGGAATATCCATCAGTGTAACAGCCCTGAAATACACTGCCAGATTCTATGTATTACAGCCTGGTTTGAAAAGTGCTGAGAGGTCAAGACTTGCAGATTGCATCACCCTTGGAAAAGAGGTCTCCACCCTGAGAATCTGTTGTATTCTCAGTGTAATGTGAGCCAGTGACTGAGTCATTGCAGCTTTGATTTTTATTTTCTTTTTTTTTCTTTTAGTAACTTGGGTTTTTTAATTAGACATCTCTGTTCCCATGCCTGCCAAGGTCAAATTCTGTGATCCAGCCAGTAGATAAATAATTGGTGTGATGTAACTGCAAATAAAACAGCATTCAGTATTGAGAAATGTGAGCATCAAAAACCTCTAAGTAGGCAGTAAGCAATCTCTTAAAAATAGCTAATCTAAAAATAAAATATTAGGGAGGGAGCACTCCAGAAGAGCAGTTAAGGAGCTTACATTGGAGACTGAGAACAGCTCTGTGTCTGTGAAGTGTCTTTGCCTTTAGGCAGCAATTAAGCCTTAGGCCAGAGGCAGGGTCTCTTCTGTTTCTGCTCACTTAGGCAGTCTTAGTCTGATGCTTTCATCCAAGGAATTCAAGGCTGGCTTCAGCTGACTCAGGAACACAGTGTCTAGAATCGTGCCCCAGCAGGCCAGAGGTCTCCTGGGGTTCTCCTGCCTCAGTGCAAGCTCAAGGCTTCTGTTCTCCTTCTCCTGAGCTGCGTGAGCACTGGGAATGGAGAAGCAGTCTGAGCTGCAGCAGTGCCAGCCCTGGAAGCTGCATGGCTCTTCCTGCTCCTAAAGGATGGACTCTCCATACTTGGGGGAGGTCATGGATGAATTCAACTAGAAGGACACCTCCAAAAACAGCCTAAAGCCAGCAACAAGACTACAATCTCTTTAAACAAAAAACATTGTTGGTTTAACCTTCCAGTAGGAGTGGGGGCTTTTGGAGCTGTGAAGAGCGAAGGGGAGGCCAGAAGTTTGCTGTTCCTTCTGAGGTGCTCACATAGATTCATTGCATAACAGCATGTTCTCAGTGTTGGTGACACTGGATCAGGGCAGCTCATGTGGATACTCAAAATCCAGTTGAAGGCTGACCAGGCTGAGGGGAAGATCAGTTTGTGCATTAGAACTTCACTCTGACAAGTTTAGTTTCGCCCCCTTCTTGATCTCCTGCCTGGGGGACAATTTCCATTGTGCTTCTATTCTGCTGATAGCTCAGAAAAGGAAAGCCCAAACCCACTCTCTCACTGCTGATAGCCCCAAGCAGTAAAGAGAAACTTCTTTTTGTTCTGGTATTACTGCCAGGCCCTCCAGAGAAACCAGCAGGACTTTGTGAGCATTTCACAGCTCAGGAAAAAGCCCTGTCCTGCCCTGCCCTGCCCGGCTGTGCTCTGCTCTGCCCTGCCCAGGTGGATTCCTAGAGAATAGCTGGAAGCCAACATCTCTCTGAGCATATTCTTGCCACTTTCCATGAGCAGTGTGTCTCTGCAGAGCTACAGCTCAGCAGTGCCCCTCCCATGTAGGAGCACTGACACAAGCCTGACTTTTGGGGGGCTTTAGTCCTTTAGCTGAGACTCACAGGTGTTAGAGGTAGACAGAACTTGAACAAACCTCATAGAAAGCCAGACTTTATCCAGGAATTATAGGAAAATGTATAACTACTCAAAAAAAACCCCAAAAGCCCCAACGTACCCCACCACAATATATGGGGCAGGTAATAAGACTGTCATCTGAAATCAAGAAATGCTGAATGGCATCAGAATGGAGCCTCCCTTTTAAGTTATAAATATGCTCTCCTAGAACTGGTGGGGGAAATTAACACCAAAGCCATTGTCAAATCTACTTCCTATGAGTGGAAACTCAAAATTTTGTGCTCACAACTGCAAAAACTACTCAGAAGCTCTCTGAATCAACACTGCTGAGGGAGCAGATAATGCTGCATGAGAGCGGAGGGTGATTTCCCTGGGCACTCTACAATCTCTGCCCTTCAGTTTCACTATTCATCAGCACCCACCTGCAGAACAACAGCCCTTTAGACGACACACCTGACTCTTTACTTTGATCTGGCTTCTAGGAAAAACAGGGTCAATGTGGACGTTCTTATCTCAGGTTACTTCTGAACTCTTGGATCCAGTCTAACAGATTGTTAGGTAATGAGGTCAGAGCTCACCAGCTGGTGTGCTACTGGTAACGAAAACCTGCTACTGGACAGGGGAGACACCCTAGCAGTGTAGAAAGTCAAGGAAGAGAGCTCAGCTCCTAAACACAGGAGGTCTTCCAGTGGAGAGAAGTGCATAATTACTGCAATTGACACTTCTTGTGGTACCTCCATGCTACATCAGGAGCTGGAAGATCCAGGCAAGAAGCCAGACTGTGACAGTTCTCCTGTGCCTGCTTACTTCAAGTGAAACTGGAAGGATGTTTTGGAAATTCCCTGAAGGCTCAACAGCATGAGAACATGACATATCCCTGGTGGCTATTTATGCATGTATAGAGGGATGAAGGTCCAGCTGTAACAATTTCCATCCAGATCCCAGGAATACAAGAACTGGAAACTCAGACACATGCTCCCTGCCAGAAATAAAGGAGTCCTGCTGCTGGCTGGTGTGTACAGTGACTAAGAAGCTGAAGAGACTGTTGACCATTTGCTTCAACAGTGTGCAAGGGGATAAACAGCAGAGGATAACCCACGGGTTAAAGACTGATTCTGCTCCAAAGGGAGACTGAGACTGGTGTTTAGGAACTCCAAATGTCTCTGCTTTACATGCACTGCCGTGGGCAGCAGCAATGTCACAGCCAGGCAGAGCCATTGGGATGAACA
>NW_005054521.1:750306-754591 GCF_000277835.1 Geospiza fortis
ATGCAAGGGTGTGGGTGTGGGGATTTAAACCAGAATGCAGTGCAAGAGAAGTCTGGCAGAAGGAAACAGGATGCTAGTGAAGGGAGACCCAAGTTGTGCTCTTAAGCATCCTGAGAGATAAGTTACAGTATGCTTCATGCCTACTCCTGAGTCACACAACGTTTCTGTTTTATTTTAGTCAATTGTGATGCAGAAGAGAGGAAACGAGGTCCCACGGAGCCCTACCTCAGCATCCACAGTGCTAAAAGCTTGTAAAGAACAAGAATAATAGTGTAAGGTCCTAAAAAGCTGTCATTCAAAGTGGGTTCAAGCAGCAGCAGATGCCAAGGAGGTAGCCCAAAACAGAGGGGAGGTATTATCACTCAGAGCACTGGAAGGCATGCTTCTGCACCCATTCTAGCAGGGGATCTCAAAGGAGAGAGGTGGGATTTGGTACAGAACTGTAAAAAAAAAAGAAATCTTGCTCCTGCTTGTACTGCAAGATCCTCAACGTTCACATTGTCAAACCTTTGCCACAGTAAACTACTTTTTGAAGAGAAAACCATTTGCTCCAGGAATCACAAAATTCTAAGACATAGTATTAATACATAAACTGGCCACCATGATTTCATGTTTAGTTTAGAAGTGACACTTTAAAAAGTCAAATACCAGAAAAAGCAGGTCATAGCCACAACAAGGGATTCATAAAAAAAAAGGAAAATAAATAGAAATCAATTTATTGGCATGTGGTACAGCAGAAAATAACATTTGGTCTTTGAAACTTCCTGTACCTCAGGGTGTTGACTGCAGCATGCAAAAGGCTTAAACCTCTTGTTACTGAAGGAGGAAACAAAAAGCATTTTTTGTCCTATGGCCAGGGAAGAGTGGGCCAAGAATGTTTTTGATTGCTTGGCTGACCCACTTTTTGTAATGCAGAAGACTGCTTGCTGCTCATAAACTTCACCTGTCTTGAAGAGAAGTTACCAGAATAGAGCTTATGAGGTTGGAGGAACTTGGGACTGTGGGTGAGAAAGACAGGTAGATTAACTTATAAATTAGAAATACAGGTAAAATAGCTTACATGTTAACCCTAGAGATAGCCAGGAACCTGAGTCAACAATCAGTTCTCTGTCATAGCTCAGTGGAAACTCTGAAAGGCATTAGCCCTGCAGTTACCACTGCTTGGAGATAGTAATGACCAGGAAGGGTATTTCAGTTTAAGTGGAACTGACCCTTCAGAGGGAGCTCTGCTGCTTTGAGTGATTGCCTTTGATGTGGCAGAACATGAAACACACAATGTCTTTTTATGTGGGCCTGAAAACTTTGGCAAATTTGGAGGGACTGTAATACTCTTCATCTGATCATCTAACACAGATGGAGAAATCAATGAGCTTTAGGGTAACCAGCCTATTTTCTTTTTCCAAGGCAAGCAAGGATATTCCCAGAAGTATGCTAACCCTGGTCTGGCCTTGGTAGGAATCAGGATGGATAATAGAGCTTTTAATGTGTTTTGCCTCTACAGCTGAGCTGCACTCTCAATGCTGTACTGTGGTGTGCACACAAAGGACACAGCTCTAAGTGAAGGAATGATGGTCATGCAGAAAGTGACTTGAGAATGCCAGGTGTCTTACATTTTATGGGATAGTGGCCTGGTGAAAAAGAGCTTTTCTTACAGCCTTCCTCTGCTTTTTTGCTGCTTGCAGTGTTGTCAGCAAGCCTCACTGGTTTGGAAGGAGTGGAGATGAGCTGCCAGTTGCTGTTTCTCATGGGTTTGAAGAGCTGTTTCTCACTGACACTGGCCTGAACACTCATTCCTGGGGTAACCGCAACAGGATTTTCCAGAGCAAAGGCCACTAAAACACTGTCTGCAGTGCTTGGGGCAAGCTACAGAATGGAAACTGGGATGGAGCCTGAAACTCCATCTGTTTTAGTAACAGTGTCCTGAGCTGAGAAGGAAAATGCCTGCAATTTATAAATTTAAATATACTGGTATTTTTTTCTTGCTTTTCGTTCTGAGAACAAAGGGCTAGTTCATGGTGAGGAGTGGACCCAAAACACTGAAGTATAGACTAGAAACTTTGGTTAAATAATTTCTGTTAATCAACAGAATAATCTTTGTAAATTCAACTGTGTAAGGATCAACCTTGTTCACGTCTCCTTAGCATCCCTTCAGCCCACTTCCTGGATTAGCTTCTATTAATTCAGCTGTTACTCTGCTTTGAGGTACTAAATTAACTTCAAGCCCTTGTGTAAGAAAGAAGGAAGTAGGCAGGATCCCCTGTGGTGTGACGGTGGGAAAGAACTGAAAAGACATGAATGTGCAAGTTCTGCTGTTTGTGAAGACAGACTCTTTTTCTTTATGTTCCGTATTAAGTATTTAAGATGGTAAGTTGGCAGGTACACATTATCTTCAATGATATGGAACTGTACAGCTTGTACCATCTGGCCTTGAGATTGTCAGCACTGAAAGATCTGATTGTGACAGAGCTGCAATAGTCAGAAAACACATTTCCTCTTCCCCAGCTGACTCTCAGTAGTCTGATCTTTGGAAAATGTCAAGTGTGGGGTTTAATTCTGAGTTTCCTGGCTCTCATGTACCTTCTATTTTAACCAGCTTCAGACATGACTGCTGGTGGAGTTTTATCATGTGCTAACAACAACATGCTGATAAAGGGGAGCGTAGTACACACTTAAGAGACTTGCCCTAAATACTACAGGCAAACTTAATCTTCTTGCTGATAATGTAGGTCATAAGGAATAAAGATTACAATGTGTAACTACGATGGTGGCGGTGCCAGCACTGCAGGAGCTCCTCATTCTGGTAAGGGAGAGGACAGAAATGAAGTTCAAAGATTTGGCTGCCCACCCGGTACGACAAATAGAAACTGGTAAGCTGTGTAGGTTTGTTAATGAGTACTACAGCTTCCTTGGCAGTTCTGTTTGCTGGAGCTCCTTGCTTTTCCAGGAGCCAGTGGTGTTCCCCACTGCCAGAGCTTTTCTAGTGGCAGAGACCTGGCATGATCCAGCGGGGTGAAATCACAGAGATGGCTGTTTTCTGGATGCTGTAATATTGCATGTGCTCCCAGAGCTACATAAAGCAGATCTGCTGATGTTTTGAATTCCTCAGCTCAGCTACAGCTCTAATCCCTGCAAGGAAATGAAGGACTGGGGTGCTGCCTTCCAGGTCACAGAATGCCCCCACACAGGGAGGGGTAGTTCTTGGGGACAGATACAACTGGCAAGAGATAGCCTAGCACTAGAGCAGGGCCCAGGGTTAGCTACAGCTCAGGGTGTAGCTAGGTTTGCATCTCTACTTGGGCAGTGACCCCAAATGCCCAGGCCTGGCTCGAGAGACACAGTAAGGGCGAGGCAAAGTCACTGCTGTGCCTGAAACACAGATCCAAAGGCTCTCCCTGTGGAGACCTTTCCCAGCTCAAGCCTGCAAGAAAAACAAAGCCCTCTTGGCAGCCACAGAACTTCAAACTGATTTCCCCTCCTTTTAGTGACTTCCTCCTAAACACATCAGTTTGCCCTCAGTAACTCTGAAGTCCAAAGGCTCTTGGAAAAAAACCCCAGCTCTTTTTCAGTCTCTGTCACAGCAGGCGTGCCAGAGAGCCCAGGCAGCTCTCCCCTGGCAGCGCTTGTTCCCGGCAGGTCGGCCGGCAGCTTTCCTCCCGCCTGCCTGCCCAGACGGTGGCAGGGCGGATCTCTGACCTCCGCCCCGGGATGTCTGGCTGTGCGCTGCGCGGTGTGCTCTGAGCTGGAGGAGTATCCAGCGCTTGTCCGCGACGCTCCCTGCAGCCCTGCTGAAGAGACTCGTGATGTCTGTGTCGGTCCCCCGTAACGTCCTTGTCACCACGACTGTTGTGGCTGTGGCAGCACACACCGATCGTGCCAGGTCCCGAAGCGATGGGATGCCCCAAACTGAGCGTGGTTTGTACCCCGCTGCCGAGCGGGGTTCGCGAAGCTTCCGCTCCGCCGCCTGCTGAAACTCTCGGTGGGAGCACACGGAGTCCTCGGTGCACATCTCCTCCATGAGCTCCGCAGGCCCTCGGAGGAAGGCTGGCAGCTTATGTTCCGCGTGGGAATTGTGCTGGTTTTTTCTCAGCCCGCGCTATGATGTCTGCACCCTGCGGCGCCGCGCTCATCGCTGCTCAGGGCCTGACCAGGCTGCGCCTCCGCAGGGCGGCGGTGCACAGCGACCGAGCGCTGAGCATCCGGTGTGCCAGGCACGGGACAACGCCACTGCCTCAGCTTGCCAAAATCCCTCCCCTCTGAATGCAGAGAGGTAAACCCGAGCTAAACG
>NW_005054521.1:754797-781154 GCF_000277835.1 Geospiza fortis
AGTGCGGCCCGGCCCGGGGCAGCCCTGCCGCGCTTTTGGCTTTCCCCGTGTTTCCACTCCCTCCTCCCCCGAGCTCTGGCTGCCCTTGGGCTGCTGCGGTGGCATTTCCCCTCAGGAGGTGTCGAGGGGGAGGCGCAGCAGCCGTGGCCGAGCCGCGGGGTGCTCGGGCTTTGGCCCACGCCATTCCAGCTCGCACCATGCCCTGTGTCACTCCTGGTGCGCTTCACTGCAAGGGGAGGGCTTTTTGAAATAACGCGTGAATATTGCCTGAAGGAAAAGGGAAAGGAACGAGGCCGGGAGGAAGAGAACCCCCTCACCTGCTGAGCAGGGCAGCTGGTAAGGCCGGTGCTTCACGTCCTGCTGTATCCATCACATTCTGCAGCAATGCTGCCAGCCGGGCAAGCCTGTGCAGGACAGGCCTTTGGGACATTCCTGGTATCTCTGCGGTGCCACCGGGTGAGGGTGGCCCAGAAAAACATCCAGTTCCTGCCTGAAGGCATGCCTGTCCTGGTTGCTCACTGAAATTAACCCAGGTAATGGCAAAGGAAACAGGATTTACGTTTTGTGACACTGTGATGGGTGGGTTTTGTGGCCCTCTTAAAACATGTTTCCTGGTTGAGGTTTGACAAAACAGGCTGTTGACTTCAAGACGCCCCTAGATAAACCTGTTGGGGAAATACCTGCTCTCCACAGGAGGCAGGGAAGGTTGCCAGCTATTCCTTGCATGTCTCCTTGATGGGTTTTGAACAAACAGCCCATCTGGCAGCTTCTAGTAAAGTAAACCTTGCCTTTATTTCTAGGATGTGCCAGCCCCTTTCCTGGAGGTCTCCACTGCTGCCGAGAGGTTCAAGGGCATAACTAGATGTACTCTTTCTGATTCCTAGAAGAAACTTTTCCTCTGAACCAGACCCAAGAAACAGTGGCATATGTGATGACTGGCTGTTGACATTGGCTAGCATATGCAATTTGAAAGGTCACCCTGTCCATCTGCCAGATCAGCTGGCCCAAAGCATCTGACTGACCTGTTTGTTTCATTCCAGCAGTCTGGGGCTGACAGACCATGAAGGAAGAATAAGGGAATCCTGAAGCAGCAACAGACTGTTTGCTCCTGGACTTTGTCCAGAGGGACTGTTTGCACATCAGTGCTCTCTCTTACCAGGTATGGCACAGAGGAAATAGTGAATCTCCTTCATATGTCTGAAGGCCCAGGGCTGAGCCTTTTTTTCACAAACACCATGAGTTGTGGTCTCACCACTACAGCTTTGGGGGTAGGACTGCTGTGTACCTGCCTTAGAAGGACTAGAGGGAGCTAATCTAGAGGAAAATAATAGTGCTTTTTTTCTTCCTATCTATCTTTTTCTAAGCCTGATCAAAGCATGGTTGCACATGTTGTTAGTCCTGTTGTGGCAAGATGGGAAGGGGAGCAGCACAGGCAGCTGGCAGAGACATGCAGGGCTGCTGCAGCTGTCATCAGTGACAGCTTTAAGCTACTGTGGCATCACACCAGCAGCTTCTATTGCTGTAATTTGCCATTTGCCCTTGAAGGGATAGAATTCATTGGGCTTGTGGTGTGTGTTTTTGGGGTTCTTCCAGACCAGTGAAGGGTATAATAGTTTAGTCCTTTAAAATACCATTCTACTTTAAAGTAGCACACATCATAAACACAATATTTGAGGAAAGTTTTTCCTTCTCTGTGTTCCATATGCACAGATCATTTATATTTTGGTGCATGAAGAGCAGTAGAGGAGAAGTTTCCTTCTGTTGGGGGAAGTTGTATACTTTGTTTTGTTTTTAACCTTCCACTGCCTTTTTCCTGGAGTCTTTCTGTGAGTGCACAGACCTTTTCCCTCCAAGGCAAGGCAGCTGCTCTTCTCTGGTATCACAGCCATCATCTCCCCTCTCTTCATTAGTGAGTTGGCCAGCATTTTGCAAAGATCGGAGGTGTATCTTGGATAAAAGTTTACTCAGCACAGAAGCACCTAAGGAATTCTGTTATTTTTTTAAAAATCTGCCTGGAGGTATTTATATTTCAGTACTAATGCATTCTGGGGATTACCTTGCCCGCTGTGGCTGTCACATTCCTTACTGATAATACCCCCCAAAACGAGAGTTTGTTGTCTTAATTTTATAGAAAAGAAGGTAAATGTAAGCCTGCAGGGCCACAGGCCATTGCCTGACCACCAGATCTGGATCCTCTGTCTTGTCACTCTTACCCCACCAAGTTTTTCTCACTTCACTGCTCCTCTGCCCCAGGCACTCATGTGACTGGAACATTTTAGATCCATCCCCTCCAAAGGAGTTGCCTATTCACTGTAACCCTTGGTGTGGAGCTGGGTGGCACCAGCCCTGTCTTGCTGTGTGTTCTTTCCCTCTGTGGTGGTGGACTGGTTGAGGAAGCTTGATAAAAAGGTGTTGGGATGAGGGGATGCTTCAACCAAAGCTTTCCAAAGTGCTGAGCATTGATTATATAACACAGCTGCCCTGGTGTCTTTGCCAGGAAGTTTTTGCCATCCCAGTGAGACTGAGGCTGCCAAGTTGTAAGATGCTTTTTCTTTCTGCTACTGAACAAAAGCCAGGAGGGATTGGTTTAACCTGAGTCTTGTAGCAGCATCAGTGGAAAGGGACCCTGTAGAACGTGTTTCCTTTTAAATGGCACACAGGACACCCTGAGGGGAATATGCTCCATGGCTTCCTAGTTTTGGGGCCTGAGGCTGTACTTCTGGGAAGCCTCTAGGAAAGCCAGATTTATTGTGGTCTCCTAGTTATCCCACTTAAGGCTGAGGGCTGTTATCTATGGGGCTTGCTGTTCTTTCTTTACATCTTTAAATTTGTTTTTATTTTCCTAATTGATGTATGATTATACTAGAGCAGCTCCTGTCATCTCATAAAGCAGTACAAAAATGCCAAATTATTTATGCTGACTTCTACTTAGATTTTCATGCTCTAAAAACCCAGCTGAGTCTCATTTCTGTCTGCAGTGGGAGCATGGAAGAAAAGGAGACGTCACCAAGTCACACCTCAGAGAGCAGCATGTTGGACCTCCCCTCTGTTTGTGACCTAGCAGAGCACTTTCTGCCTCCACACAGCTCTGAGAACAGCCAGGAGCTTTATCCTTCTGGGGATGTTTTTCCCTCTCCACCCACAGGTAACAGCTTCTGCTTCTCCACATGCTCTTTCTTTAGCCAGTGCTTCATCTGTGTAGGCAGTGTGTTGCTTGACTGAGTCACTGCAGTCTGATACTGGTGCACCTGCCTGTCATAAACCACAATTTTAGCAGAGCTGCAGTCTGCTCCAGCTGGACACATACAGTGGGAACTGTGGGTTGATGGGACACAGGAGGGGAGCTCAGAGGATGCTGTCAGCTGCTAATGTGCTGCAATACTCGTCATGTTTTATGTGTTCTCAGAAGGACATCTAATATGTCCTTCAGACATCAGGAGTAAACACTGTCACAAATTACCACAGTCAGTAGGAAGAGTTTTTAAACTTTTTCCTGTGTTTTTCATGTGCTCAGGATGTGGTCTCATTACCCCACTACTTTAATAACAATAATAGTGATAACTGAGTCTTTGCTTGTGCTAATGACTATAGTGTGGTGAGGACTGCCTCAGTTCAACCCCTCACTTGAAAACTTGAAACAGGACTGGCTTCTGCAGAAGGAGCATTTTAAGTCAGCCACTACTCCAGATTCTTAGAAGTAATGGTATAAATTGTTTATCTGAGAGGATAAGGGACAGATGGCAAGAAATGTGAGATAAAAATGTGCTGGCCCAGTGGTACTTCTTGCCATATATTCATGCTGGCTGGAATGAAGGTTCTAGTGATTATGTTTAATACTGGGGGGAAAATAAGTTCTGGTCAACAAATGATGTGTGGAGAGGATTTGTCAAGACACCTGAGTGGGTAAAATGTCACTGACAACATTTCTTGTTGCTTTAGAATCTTAAATAGTGCAAAAGTAGGATTTGGCTCCTCTTCTTACTCTAAGGTGGTTTTCTGTGGCCTGCTTCCAAGAAATTAGCTTGAAATTCAACAGGTGAGTTTCCTGCAGTGGGAATGGCACATGTGCTAGACAGGTGAGCAATGGGATCTACCAGCTGACCTCTCTCAGCTGATGCTGACTGGTTGCCTGTGCAGTTGCCTTCAGCTCTAGGTGTGAGACATCCAGAACTGTAATGAAATCTGCCAACAGTAGAGACCAAGCCTTGCTTTGGTTTTTCACACAGACCAGGAAGTCACATGTCTTATCTTAATAATGATGAGAATCTTCTGCTGTTAACCTCTGCTTTAAACCACAACACATATCACATTCCGTGATTCTTGTTGCACTGGAGCAATAAAATGACTGGTTTGAGGTTTTGCTTTGTTTTTGTGTCTAAGAGTAGTGACCAGCACTGCAAGGAATGTCCTGAGCTAGCCTTTTCCACTGTCATGGGAGAAGAGCATGGAGAAGCTGCTCTGATAGTGAGACAGCCTGGAAGGCATTTGTCTACTCAGGTTTCACAAGCCCTATGTGGAAGGTATGAAGCAATCCTGGGAGCTGTGAGGCAGTTCCTGGGATGTGTTGCTCAAACAGCATTTAGTGTGGCTCAGGGCAGCTGGCCCTGATTGATGTGTTGAATGGGACACATGGAATAACTGCATGACCACTTGGCAGCCCCAGGAATGTCTGAGGCTTGGTGGGAGCAGCACATGCGGAAATGACAGTGCTGGGGAAGTGTTTGTGGGGCCTCTGTGGAGCCGACAGCTGAAGCTCACCACCAGGGTATGCTGAGAGACCACAGCCTGCCTCCTGGCTGTCCCCAACACCCCCTGTGCCAGTGTGGATTCCAGGTGTGCTGAGGAGGGCAGATGAGGCCCATGAACCCTCCCCTTCATTGCTTGTTGTAGAGACTGCTCACAACTGAAACCAGTTAGCAATAACTGTGGGATGCTCCCTGTGCTCCTGGAGTGAAATCATCCAAGTGTCACAGGATAACCAGTTCATGCTCTGAACACCTTGGTTCTTTTCTCCTCACAAAGCATCAAACCAATATACATATCCACTTAAACTCTCTCTGTTGGTGCAACTTCAGCATTCCAGCCCATTGAGTTTGGTCACTGCGGCAGAAGAGACGGGAAGTTGGTTTTAGAAACAGTCTGTCCATGTCAGATATTCTTGGAAAAGCAAGTTCTGCCAAATGTATCCTGGGAAAGGAAGCTCCTTGGTTTGTTTGTTTTGTCATGAGGCATTGAGAGCTGCTGCTGTGGCACCGTGTAAGTGAGAAGAGTGGGAGTGGCTGTGGGTTTCATTCCCACAGTATGACCGACAGACTGGGACTTGGGCAGGATGGATGAGGATCTTCCCTAGTGATTCAAAAGCATTTCCAAAAAGCCCATAGGTCTCTGGGAATATGCTAGCTTCCTTAGGAATGAAACAGACTGACAGGACAGGCTGTGTTTTCTGCTATCTGCCACATGAACTGGACTGAGACTGACTGAAGTACCACACCATCCATGCCTCTGAAGGTGGAAATGGTCATGGGGAATTCCCCAACTGCCTGAGGCATCAGGAACAGGTTTTATTAGTCTAGAGAGGCTCCATCCCTTCTAATAGCAGAAGATAGGTACTCATTAGCCATGAATACGGGGCCTTCTGAAAGCAGGCATCCCCAGGCAAGAAAACAGTAGTCCTGTAGGAAGATTACTAAGTCTCTTAAATGGTTTATAAATTAGTGGCTTTATGATTGGTGTGGAAGTGAAGGTTCTGCTCTTGCAATAGGCATTCATACCTTTAGCTTATTGTCATAGTGAGTTCAAGTGTCTAAGTGGTAATAGAAAATTAAATGGGATCAGTAAACACTTCAGTATTCTTCATCTTTTTTAATCCCATACTGGAAGATAGTTTTTAAAAATGTAATTATCATTTTTTTAATCTGCATCACTCAGTTGCTCAATATACCAGGAAGACCTTACCACTTCCTCTGGATTAAGAAAAGTTGCCAGCAAAAGTTCTTACTTGGCAGGCAGCGCTCAAGTGTGTGTGTGGGAAAGCCTTAAATCAGGGCACTGAACCAGAGAGCACCAGGGACAGTGAAAAATACTCTTTACATGGAAAAATTGCAACCTAAGGAAGTGTTAGAGAATAATCAACAGGTATGCTCTACAAATTGGTAGAGCAGAGAGTTCTAGGCTATGCTCTACCAATGTGCCCATGCTCTGTAGTCAGGCAGAACTGGGTTTGCCAGTGCAGCCCTGGAGAAATTCTCCTAAATTTGGAAGCAGCAGTTGAGAGTTCAGCTGTGGAGTCATGCCTGGGACACTGCCTGTCTGAAGCATGGGCAAAGCTCAGTCCCATCTCCTTTCATGGCCCTTCCTAGGGCTTGCCATCTTGGGCAGATGGGCCTCCCTGTTTGTCCTGTAGCCTCTGCCTTTGTTGCTTTTCCTCTGTGATGAAAAGCTGTGTTCTAAAATGGATGGGTGGACAGGATCACCCAGTGGAAGAAAATGGTGTGTCACAGGAACAGAGAAGATAAAAGAAGGATGACAGAGTTTCCTGTAGGCTTGAAGAGACCTGCAAATATCTAAAAGCTGACTGGTTTTATTTTAAAAAAAGCAAAGTTAATTAAAGAGGTGTTCAACCTTTAGTTGAACACTAAAGTGCTACTTTTGTTCCTGCAGTTTGTTTCAAGTTTGAGCCCAGGCTTACCTTTAGTTATTTTCCATGGGCTTCCCTGACCTCTGTAGTGCAAGGAAAGTCCCAGGCTGCTCCTGGCTGTGCTTATTATTCCTGGTTGATCCTTAGTGTTGGTACACAGTGGGAAGTCAGCTCAGGGAACTGGCCCAGCTTTCTGGGCAGCCATGTGAATATTTGTGTGGATGAAGTGGGGACAGCTCCTCTTCCTGGCAGCAGCACAGGTACAGCCAAGATCCAGTGCTCAGCAACGTGTCCTGGCATTCACAGGGGGTACAGCCTTTCCAGGATGGTGGTTTCTGAAAAATGTGGTGTTGGGCGATGAATCTCTTCTCCTTTGTGGGTAGCCAGGCTGTAGGTTCTCTCTGATCAGTTGTGGGGTGTTGTAGGCTTTCTTCAAAAGCAGTCCATTTGGAGCAGGTAATGAGAGCTTGGGGGAAATGGGACAGAACATTTCACTGGTGACTTTATGGCTTCAGGCACATCAGTGAGCCTGGGCCACGGCACTGCTGCTGAACTTGCCACTCAGATCAAGGGGACAGCTGGTCACAAGGTTACCCCAGTTTCAAAGGCGTGGGTTTTGGACTGTTGCAGTTGCTTTCTGGGTTTCAGGCAACCAAGCAACTATGTTAAAACAAAGCAGGGATTTTCAACCAGTTAACACAGCTGTCAGTTTTACAGGCAATTGGGATTCCTCTGGGGAAAAAAATGCTACCTGTGAATTTACATGCCCAGTTTTGCGGTGAGTTGCTGTGTCTTTTATTAGCAACTGAGGAGTGGTGCTGATGTTGGTGTGTGTGTTCTGACTTGTCCTTAAATGCTCTCTACCTTAAATACTCTCTGGCCCATCAGGTGTTACTTAATCTGTTTTGCAGAAGTGGGTTTGTGTTTACTGAAGAAGTCTAGCATGGCTTCTGCTTTTCCTGCCAGGGAGTTGTTCACAGGTATTGATGTAGAGGCTGAAAATGAAAGGAGGTGTTTGGTCACATCAGCAGCAACCTTTTAGGGCTGGCTCTTGGTGGGTGCTGGGAGGTTCAGTTCAGCCCAGAACTCAGTGCTCATTGCTTGGTGTAGAAATTACAGCTTGGCTGTCTGAGCTGCCACTGCTGCCAAAAGTTGCCAAATTTCCAAATGAATTTTTTGTTTGGCTAAAGACTTTTATATATAGTCTCTTCAAGAGGTCTGTGTAACTTCATAAATCCAAAAGGTGTGTGATGTTTTAAATAATTTTCAGACTGAGCCAAAGCTGAGCTAGAAAGGGCTCATAAGTGAACTTCAGGTCAGATACAGAAACTTCTGATAGTCTCCTTTGCCTAAAAAATATTGATCACACTGCGAATATTTTAGTTTTTGGTTTGCTTAGAAGGTGAAGGGAGGGGTGCTGTTCACAGGTGCTTTGTTATGGGAAGAGTTTTCTTTGACTGCAGAAGTTAACATGCAAACCCACTTCAGTTTGAGCTGTGGTCCCAAACAACAGAGCTAATTATTATTAGCGTAGAACAACAGAATTTATTTTTTTTAAACCAGTGTGTTGAAATTGGTTAATCACAGTGCTTGCCTTGGCCGTGGTGAAGAACATAGTCCCTGTTTTGGGGAACTCGTGGATTTTGCCTGTTTTGGTTTGTTTCCTGCTGCCCTCTAGTGCTCAATGTTACCCATTTCTGATTTCACCAGCCTGGCAGGCTTAAAACTTTAGAGGGTTTTTTAAGTGATGGTTTTTAATCAAGTGCACTCTCAAATATGACCAAAATGCTAGATTTTTCTTAGACTCGAGTCTTATAAAGAGGAAAAAGAAAGGCAAAATGTTTCAATGCTGTTAATTTTGTATAGATGGTGTGGGGCAGAGGACTTAAAGTCGTGCAGCTCCACTGAAGTTATGGGCAGGCTCTTCAGTGGGTGACTCCATGGCTCTGGTGAGTTTGGCATCATGAACCAAGCTCAGTTGTGTTGAGTACTGGATGAAAAGGCAAGGTGGAATTTATGCCAGCTGACATAAAAGTACTACAGGGAAACTGCACAACACACAAAAGAAAGCACTGGGAACCACTGGGTCACTGTAGGTCTTAGATCTTGTGAAAATTAATTTGTCAGGGATGTGTTACATAAAGCATCCAGCCAAAAGTAAATCCTAGAGCAGAAAAAGGCAATGTTTTATTCTTCACAGTCTGAGGAAGAAAACTGGTCCTTTTTGAGGAGAATTAGAGCACTATGCATACATCAGAGAAAAAACTGAGACATGTGCCTTGCCTTTTAGAATTTAATGCTTCAGAGTATCTCTGTGTTCTATGAAAGTGAGCAGTTTTTATTAGACCATTAATAATTAGAAATCAACTACAGAGAAAATGCTTCGGTAACAGAGACAGGGAGTTGTACTACTGCACTGAAGTTGTCTGAATTCTGTGTTTCTCTGCATGAAGGGGAGCTTGGGAGTTTGTCTCTTGGGAAGGAGAATTTGTTTTGCTTCTTATTACCCTGCTCTGAGTTTGATTGGTAATAATTAATCTAATTTCCCCAAGCTGAATCTACCACGATGGTATTCAGTGAGTGATCTCTCCCTGTCCTTATTTCAACTCATGAACCTTTTGCTGTATTTCTTCATCCCTGTCCACTTGTGGAGGGGAGTGTGGCTTTGGGGGCATCCAGCTAGGGTCACGCCACCACACCATCAGTGACAGACAGTGGGACCTGGCAGGTGTGTAGAGCTCTGTCTGCCCTCTGGTGGGACTGGGAGCTTTTAATATCACCTTGTTCTGCCAGGGTGTCAGAGTCCCAGTGGGGTATTTCTTCCTTACCTTTGTCTAAATTGTCATTCCAGCCCAGACTTTTAGTTCTCTGATCACGGCTATCAATGTTTGTCCTTTGCTGTGACCTAATCTAATTCAGACTGCAGTAATGTCATTGTGGTAATTGTTCCTAAGGTAGCTGTGAGGCAGCTTTGTACATGTTTGTGCAAATGTTGTTTTATCTTAGCAGGCCAGTGCTGTTTTATCTTACCTGTGAGCATTAATCATTTAAATGAAAAGGAATTAAATCCTGTAAATAAATGTCAAGAATTTGTTCAATGGGCAAGAATGGACAAAAGTTTGTTAAATTCTTTATTAATCATTTTTCATCCTCTGAAGTGCAGATGTGGAGTCCTTTGAGATGGAAAATTATAATTGGGAACAGAAGCTGTTTAAATAAGGGTTTTACAGGGGAATAATAAACAAATTCACCCATCATTTGCAACCACTACAATGCCATTAAATATTATGGGAACAATGAACAATTTCCAAGATAGTAAAAGAAGACTTCAGGAGTTCTTCCTGGCCGAGACACAGTCTGGTATCGGGCTGGGATGGGGATGTCTTTGGGAAGCCAGATGCTACTGGCTCTGTGAAGCTGTAAA
The DNA here is from genome assembly GCF_000277835.1 of Geospiza fortis. Lineage (NCBI taxonomy): Eukaryota > Metazoa > Chordata > Aves > Passeriformes > Thraupidae > Geospiza > Geospiza fortis. The sequence continues at coordinate 764,859 of NW_005054521.1, forward strand.
ATACAGTGCAGATGTGTCTGAAAAGCTGCTCCTTGCTTGGGTTCCTCCTGTATGGGTGCTTCCCTTGCCTTCCCCATTCTGTAAATACTTGCTTATCACATATGTAGCGCAAAGTTTCTCCTGTGCTTGAAGCTGCTTTTGCAGCCCTGCTCAGGCTTTTCAAAGCAATGATCTCTGTTTTTTGCCCTAGAAGTCATCAGTGGAGGGGGGTCTATCCTGGAGCAGCGGGATATTGGCACTCAGCTGAGGCTGCTGGAGGCAGCAGAGTGTTTCCTGAATCCTCACCCTGTAAAACATAAGTTCACTCAGGATGGCTGTCTCCACTGCACTGAGCTCCTATGAGAGACACTTGCCTGTAAATTGTCTCTAGCTGGGCCCCAGAATTTCCAAGGAAAGACTGTGTTAACAGGGCTGTGTGGCACTGGGTGGCCAGCCTGGGAGCCATGGCATAGGACAGCATTTCAGCAAATGGATAACATTCCTTGTTAGTCCCTCAGGAGCATGATTCCAGAGTGCACTAATGGCTGTGGTTGCAGTTTCACACACTGGTTTGGTGCTCTTCCATTTTTCTCTGCATGGCTGCAGGGGATCCACAGAGTGCTGCAAGCCAGGGGGTCTGGCTTATTACAGGCAGGCAGATCAGAGATTCTTATTTCCATGGGACAGTTATTTTAGTGCAAAGCTGTAGTGGAAATTCTTCAAGTTCCATTCTTTTCTGAAACAGATAAATGCCTTGTTTAGACTCATCTGTGCAATCTTGCCCAGGGACTGCTTTTACCACCTGCTTCTGCTCGGGTACTGGCCTTGAGCCATTTCCTTGTCACAATCAGATTTGGAAGCCCAGGCTGATCTTGTAGAGATCCTCATCTGCTTCACTGCCCAGCTCAGCTCCCTTTAGCATTATTGTGGCTCTGTGCAAAGGTGCTGAAATGCCAATAGAAAAGATAGGGGTTGAATGAAAGTCCAGGATTCAGCAAAGGGAAGGAGGAAATTAAATTTTCAGGTTGAGGGAGAGATCAGAAATCCTGTGCAGAAGGGGTTGTGCTGTTTAATCACTAAGTTTTGGTTAACCCTGCCATTATTTTGAAGATCGGGAACAATCCCTGATGTAACTGTGGGGCTGGAAGGGTGTGGGAGGATGGATAGCAATGACATCTCCATTGATGCAGACAATATTCTGCATGTGTGTGTGAGCTCATCACCCATCACCTTGGGGTTACCATGTTAACTTCAATGCATTTCCTCTTTTTCAGGCAAGTGATGGGTTTATATGCTGAATTCCAAGATAACCTTCCATAGATGCTTCTTACCATTGAGAAGTGACTATTGTTAAGTGTATTTGTGTTGTGTTGGGTCCAGGTGTCCAAAAAGTATTTCACCAAGCAGTGTGCAGAGTGCTAGGAGAATGTCCCCTACTTTCCTGCTGTAGTGGAGAATTTATGTAGGCTTGTGTCTAAACAAGGATAATATGAACCAGATTTCAATGTATCTGTGAACAGTCAGTGCTCAGTGTTTGAAATGTTGGAAGGCAAAGAAGTTCACTTTACTACTGTGGAGAAAAAGGGTTGGTTCCTTTAAAAAAAACCCAAAAAACTAAAACAAACTGTGGTAAATAGGTATGATTCGTGCTTATAAAATTGAAAGAGTAATAAATATGGGTACAGTAATCAATATTTGGAAATAATAAAACAGTTAAAAAGTTGAAATGCCAAAAAGAAAAGCAAGAGGAGGGGCTCTACACCCCTTTCCTGCAGATGTTCAGGATAGAAGGAAATAGCAAGAGATAATGGTTACCAAAATTAACAAAAATAAGGAGAAAATCTGATTGGGTCCCAGGAAAATGCTAATTATAAGAGATTTATTGCTTTGATGCTAAAATATAGTAGAATGTTAGTTTTGGCTTACATTATATTGGCTTGGTGCGCATGCGTAACCCAAAGGTGAACTAAAGGACAAAAGAGAAAGAGGAGAGGCCTTCATCAGGACGACCCCCAAAGACTTGTGCGACCACCAAAACGAGTGATGGAGCATGCGCAGTAAAGGTGGTGATGAGGGCGGAGACGGAAGAGTGATGAATCGAAAATGGGAGGAGATGATACTGACACCTGGCTTATAAGGGGGGAATCTTCCCTTGGCAAGCTCATACGTGAGGTGACCGGGGTCCAAGAGCCCTGCACTCCGTACCCCGCGGTTATCTTTTGCTTATGCGCTATTATCTGAACCAAATTATCCCTTATTTTAATCAAATTATATTGTCAATATATATTCTCTAAATTATTTAATTAAAATTGTTGCTATCTTAAATATTGTTTGGTTTTTAATGAAGGGATAATTGGGCAAACATAACACAAACAAAAACCTTTAGGATGTGTTTTTAGCTTTGAAACCATGGAAGAAGTTTTCACTACAAGATTGACAGGCATGAGGGTTACACAAGGGACAAAGACCAGAGAGGAGAATGAGAGGGAGCTCATGGGAATGAGAATTGGTATTCATAGAGGGAACGCAAAGGGGTTGGACTATGGCTCCTGCAGACCCTCCTGTAGAGTGTCCAGTTAGACTTCTCCTGTTTTACTTTCTGCTTTTAGAAAGAGAAGCATCTTTTGTAGGAAACAATTTCAGTGAAACTCCCAATTTTTCTAAACAGCTGGAGAAGAGAAGCTACAAAGCAAATCCCAAGGCCTGTGAGCCAGGGTAGTCATTTTTCTACCAAAGTGCTTCAATAATGCAGTAATACAGTTGTGAAACATTCTCATGTGTGCATGAATTGTTCTGTTTACTTTGGAGGGCAAGAACTTCTGTACAGTTGAAACACCTCCACAAAATGCCTTATTTTTTCCCAGGGAGAAAGGAAATGAATCCTTTGTAATTACCGTGAATCCTTAGTAATTGAAATAACTGTGGAAAGCTGCAAAGGGCTGTAGCTGTTCCTGTTACCTGCACATGTGTTCATGGCATCTTTTATCAATGTTAAATTTTTTGGGGGGCTCCCAAGATGTTGGCTCCTTTCTTGTATAATAGAGTTGCTCTTTGCAGCTTGGTATTATGGTTTTATTGTAGAGCAGGTGATGCAAGAATGACCCAAGATCATTGGGTGTCAGTGCTGAGCAGCCAGCAAGTGGCAAAACATGGAATGCCTGTGCCAACATCGTGATGTAAAACCAGCACTGCCCTTCCCTGCTGTCTGCAGAACCTGCCTTGGTGTCTCAGCTCTGTCACTTAGCTGTGGGTGGTAAAGATCTGTGAAAGTGCCTTAAAAATGGCAATTTAAATAATGGGGGATGTCAGGCTAGGGCAGAAGAAGAGGGCAAATTGGCTTGGAATGCCATGTTGAGGCCAGCTTGTGCCAGCCCTCTGGGATATTTCTTTGGTACACAGAGCTGTGGGGTCACCCACATTAGCATCAGTACCTGGGGAACAGAAGAACGGTTGCATTGGCCTGAAATGCAGCTGTACTGAGGCAGAGCCCAGGTAAATGGTGGTACAGAGCTTCCAGCAAACTCTGAGCTTCACACATCTGTTCACATGCTCTGGGACATCTCACCTGCAGTCCAGCTGTGAGTGGTGTTTGTGGTTTAGAGAGCACTGTGATGTTCTGCTTATACACAACGCATAAATAAGAAATGTCACTCCTCAAGTCTCTTTAAAACCTCTTGTTTTCTTAACTCTATTAGTAAGATTTCTACTTTTTTTTTTCCTGGTCTGATTCTAAACATAGGGGTTTTGTCTTGTAATTTATCAGATTTACCTGTCCTGATACACAAAACACCTTGGTGGATCCTAATTTTGGGCACGAGTGGTCAAATATGCATGGTCTGACTTTTCCATTTTCACTGGGAAGCTTTCCTTACATTTAGCTCTCAGTTATTCAGATATTTTTTCAGATGTAGCCTGTGACTGTGCGATAGAAAAATCAGCTGGAGTTTACTGGACCCAAAAGGCCCTGTACTGGCAGTTGTTAAAATGCAGCAACAGAAAACAAGATACATCTGCCCTGATTGCTGTGGTCCCTTATTGCCTCTGAATTTATTCCCTGAATTTGAAGCTTCTTTAGGAGCTGCTGTGAACTGGCAACAGAGAAACACATTTCAGGGAATCCTCTGTGCCTAGTGGCAGGGAGGAGAACAGAAAAGTTATACTGATGTTGTTTAGATGAGAAGCTGTGCTCCCAGGATGCTGCTTAGTGTAGAGGGCAAACTTGCTGCTGTGAAAGGATGCAGATTGCTCCTACCCAATTTTGCCATGGCAGGTCTGAGTGAGCTGAGCAGGAGGCTGTGGGCAGGATGCCTCTGTTCCATGTGCTCAGGGTGGATGCAGTGCCTGGAGTGCTGCAGGGGATGCTCCATAGCTGGGTTGAGGATGTAGGACTAAGCAGTGCTGCCTGCCATTACCCTCTTCTGGCTGCCAGGCCTTTCTGTCTGCAGTGACGTGGCTTGGATTAATGCCAGCATTGTGGGGGTCATTGTGGTCCATTTTCCCTGGATTTGTGTGCAGTTATTTGGTCCCTGCCTTTACATTCACATGCTGCTCTCAATGTTTCCTGGCTTCCCCTCTGTAACATCTGGCTTGTGCCACACCACATGGATTGAGCCCAGTTGAAGTGTTCCTAAAGCCTCACAGCTCAGACTCCTATCACCACTTACCTGAGGGGCATCTGGCACTGAATTTAAATTAGATCTCTGTCTTAATTCAGGCCTCGTTTTTCTTCTCTTTCTCTGGTTTACTTCACTGAGCTCACTGGTGTGCAACTGATGAGGCTGCAGCAGAAAAAATAGTGAGTCATAGCCCCTTAGTAGCAGACTGCAAGCATAAAATACAGCACACATCATCATCCACAATATTTTTTGAAACAAAACAACACAGCCCAGTGATTCAGCATCAGTGTGGGTTGCAGTACATGAAGGTTTGTCCTGGAGCCCTCCTGCATCTGATTTCTTCCTTCACGAGTTTAACAACCCCTCACCCCACTGCCCTCCCTTCTTAGATTCCACAGTAGCTGGGCCTCATATGCCTGGACATCTCTGTGCCTGTGAAATCTCCTCCCAGACAGATGGAATGCTGTCAGTCTGAGCAGTGCTGCGGCCTGTCCAGCAAGCCTCCATGCTAAGGGTTTCTCTTGAAGGGTGGCAGGCAGCTGGTTATTTATTGCTGCAATAAGCACTGGCAAGCAAATGACAATATTTTGTGCTGTGTGCTGCTCGCTGTTCTTTTCAGCCTGCCCAGGGATTTCTGGCTGTGTTCTGTTTGTGTTCACTCTGGGTAGAGGTGGAAGCAAGGGAGGGCTTGAGTTTTGCAAGTTCACTGTGTTTTATAAATGTAGCACTGCCTGTGTCAGAGAGGTTATCTTACTCCAGAAGTTCTTGGGTTTGTGAAGAAGGTTTTAGACACCTCTAAGTAATGAAATTATGGATGTCAGTACTAAAGGAGGCCCCAGCTTTGTGCAGGCTGCAGTGTCTGACAGGAATAGTTTTGGGGTCTTGTGTGTGTGGTTTTTGTGGCTGTTGTTGTTGGGGTTTTTTTAGTTAGTTTGTTTGTTAGGTTTTTTGGTTTCCTATTCTGCAAATAGGAGACCAAAACAACCAGAAAGACTAAGCCTGGGAAAACAGACAGGTATACTGTTATATCTTCTAGATCAGTGGCGGCTTTGGTGCTCTCATAGTGGTCTGTTTTTATGTGTGTATTTCTGTCTCAATGATGCAAACATTTTCTTTTTTCCTATTTTTAAAATTAAATTTAAACCAGCAATGATCTCAACAGGAATCTGAACGTTGGTTCTGTGTCTGTTGGACGAAAAGGAAAGGCAGTAGAATCAAAATCAGTCACTTCTTACACAGCAAGCAATTAGATTTTAAAGCTCAATGCAACAGGAAATCATTGAGGCAAAGAGTTAGCAGTGAAATAAAGGTGACTTTGCACTGATGTGGGTAATAATAACAAGCTCAGTCAGTAATTCTTGCTGATACAAATGTTGCTGAGCTATTGAATTCATCTGACTGTGTTTCAAGGCTTTTATTAATCTCTGTGTAATTTCAAATGTCAAGTCACACCCACATATCCCCACCACGAGGTTGTCACCTAGAACAGACCACAAGTGGAGGGGACATGCCAGACTAGAAGCTGATCTAATCCTGCCTGGTACCTCCTTCCTTTCCCCTTTAGAAAAGAGTATTCCTGTTGGCAGATGATACAGCTCTTGCCTTCACTAGACTGTACCTCTTAAACACTGTTAATTGAAAATAAATCCTTGGATAAGATGCTCAGAGTCAGGAGCAGAAGGGGATTGTTGGACTAGAGAAGCAGGTAAGGCAGAGTTGAAGGAGGGGAGAAATTTTTTGGGGGTCCACAGTGTAGGTTGTATTTGTGTATGTGTAAATTTTACAGTGGTGTTTTACTTTATTAATGAATAACCCATAGATAGATAAACCAAAACTACAGTAACTTGTACAGACCTAAGGAATACTCATCCTTAATATGCTGACCCAATGCCTAGCCCAAGTCCTTCTGTACTATTCATAATACAAACTTATTTTGAAGTCAATTATTTAAGCAGTTATTATCTATTAAGATTGCAAAGAAATGTATCATATCTACTTCTGGTCATGGTGCAGAACAGGTGGGATCTGTTTTGTGATATCTTACCATTCAGTAGCAGTTTCTTGAAAGGATGAACATTCTGCTGAAGAGCTGAATTGAAGCAGAATCTGATTTACAGAGCTACCATCTGCAATCCCAGCTGAATTTAACATTGTTCTACATTGCTGCTTCTCTAGATGTCTAATGAGGTTGTTTCTAGGTTAATTTTTCTCCTGATGCAGTCTCAATTAAAATGTAAAGAAAGCAGCAGAAGTTGCAAAATAAAATAGCTTGAGAAGATCCATTTTGTGCTGCACCAGTGCTTTGTGGTAGGATGTTTGTTACAGCTGCTAATTATTATTTTGTATGAGGCACTTGCCTGATAGCATCTGTGTGTGTGTGTGAATCATCTGCAGAGCCTGTGACAGCATTCCAGAAGTGAAGTTAGCTCCAGTGGCTGAGACACTGAGTTTGTGCCAGTGAGTTTCATGCCTGGGTTGGATTGAATGGAAGGAAATATTAGGATTCTTAAGCCCAGAAATCTTGGAATATAAATGGAAATATGTCTGCATTAAGAAATCACCTATTGCTATTAGCTTTCAGCAACCTGCTTACAAATGCAGACAGTGATTTATTTCTGATCTAAGTCTTGATGGGATTTTTTTTTATTTTGAAGAACCATTGTTTTGCAGAAGATTGAAGCAAAGATGAGGTTGATAGTTGGGTGTGATATTCAGAATGAAAGCATCCTGCTCCATAATTATCAACTGTGAGCTGCAAACCTCCCAGGATGAGTTAGACTATGTGGTGAAAGAGGGTGATGGTGTGCTCTTGGTAAATGAGATTCTTCATGCACAAAACAAAATGCTGGGTTTGCCTGTGCTATTCCCACACACTGCACAAAACAGTCAATTGTGTAAATTCTTCAGGACTTCTCTTGTATTAACAGTACCTGGCAATGAAATATTTGTAGATGAACCTATAGCTGCTGAAGAGTCAGAATGAGGGGATATAAAACCTGGTGGTATCTTTGAGGCAATAGTTTTTCTTTAAAAAGTGCATGTGGCTGGTTTAAATACTTCAGTCTAACAACCTGCTTTGTTACATCCTGTGTTTGCCAAAATCTTTCTTCCCCATCACAGAGCAAAGCCACTGTGCTATTTCTAGATGCCTCTGCCCAACTGTGTGTTGAAGTGTGGAAGCCTGTGCTTTCTGAACAGGAGAGCTCCACAGTTTCCCCTCTCTTGATCCTCCTGTCAAGTAAACAAGCAAACCAGTTTAACCACTTCTTAATATGATTTCAGAAGGAAATCCTTCAGAGAGGATCTGCCAGGAGTCTCTCACCTATTGACTACAACCACAGTTTGCCTTTCCAAAGTGGTGCTAAATGAGTGTGTAGGGATCAAACTGAGCCAGATGCTCTTGCAGCAAAGCCATGAAAAGAAACACATTATTTCATGGCTGTACTATTGGAACTAGAGCCACATTTGGCCTCCTTAGAAATACTGCAATTCTATGTGCCACAAGATCCTGCTCATCTCAGTTCCTGTGGGATCTTGGAGCAGGTATTAAAGCAAGAGTGATCCCAAAACAGTGGGATGGTCAAATTTGAGGGAACACAGGAGGCTTTCTTTGGTTTAGCAGCCTCAGTGAAGGCATTTACTTGAACCTTCCAAGCTGTTTGAAGCCCTGCCAGGCAACAGCTGGGCCCTCCCTTTCTCCTCACCTCTCAAGCAGACCTCTGTAGCTTTTCTCAGCCAGTAAGTTATTAGCTTGCTGCAGCAATCTGGTTTCCTCACTTGATTATTGCATGAGAAAACAATCAGGCTTTGCTGCTGTTTTGGAAGCTGTTACATCTGGTAATGTGTCTGGGGTTTTCCATTTGCAAAACACTGTTGATTGCCAATTTGAAAACAGTTATTTCTGGGACCAGTGTGTTCCTGGATTTTACTTCTCTTCAGGACACCACGTATCTCTGATTGCTCTTGCTGTAGTGACAAATGAAGTGACAGAAGTGACTATGCTGATTTAACTCTTGGTTTGTCTTTTTCTACAACACTTTGCCCAAGACCATCCTTGTCCTCCCTCTGTGAGTGTTTGTGTGAACATGTCTGGTCTCATTAACATTCATGTGAGTATTCCCTAAACCTCAGTGCAGTCTTTAAAGCATGTCACTGTTCAAAATGTGCTCTGGTGCATGTTAAGTCCTGCTTAAAGGCAGAAAACTAAGCCAAAGGCAGTGCAGTAAATCACCTGTTACACCTTAGCTGTACCTTGGTACAAAGAGCTCTCTTGGGGAGGGCATGTGCATCCAAAGGAGCTGCAATTTGTATGGCTTCATACCCTGGATAGCTCCTGAAATCCTACTGCTCAGGGCCCATCCACTTGATGTGGAGGAGGATAAAGTTCATTCAGGGGATTAATTGGAATAAATAAAACCTGAGGCACTTTTTCTGTCTCCACAGAGCTCCAGACTCTAAATGCCCTGCAGATGAGGGGTGTGGGGATGGATGCTTGGAAGAGTTGAAGCTTTGCTCTAGTCAGCAGGGATCTGGGAAACTGCATTGGGAAAGTTAATATGGAGATGTTGGCATCTCTTGCTGAACACTTTTTCAAGTCTGTGGGTTTAGAGTATTTCAGATTATTGTTACCTAGATGTTCTGCTCTTGGGTTAATATTGCAGAATGAAATAGCACATTAGCTGTAAGAGAATATTCTATTGAAATACTTCTTAGCTTGTTTCCTGAAACTTTTCAAATATCCTCCCTTTCATATGTGCTCAGTAATCTGTTAATCTTTTTTCATAATATTTTTACAAAACTGGGGAGTGTTTGTGGTTTTTTTTTAAAGGAAATTAAATTCTGTTTTCAGCTAGGGGCTTTTCATTAGACTCAGCTTGTAGCATGTGTCTCTAGCATCAGTATCAGCCTGATGCTGGGCTATAATTGACTTTTGCATTCTGTTTGAGCAGAGTTCACCTCAAAACCTAAGATCTGAGGGAAAAAGTAATTTGTGCAGATGTTCTTCATAAAACAAAGACAGATTAAATCTGGAGCTGTCACAGAATTGCTCTTACAGATGCATCTGCTGCAAAATAATTACCTCTCTTGAGCCCAGTAAGTTAATCAGTGTCTCTTGTTTGTGTCTGCAGTGAAAACAATTAAAAGCTAATTTCCTGGTTTTTAGGTAAACCTACAGATTCTCCGATTTTTAGGGGTAATTAGATTTATTTTGATTCGTATCACAGTCCAAAGTGTTCCTGTTGGACAGCTAGCTGTCTGTAATACAATTTACTTTAGCCAGGATGTAATTTCTTTTCAGTCACTTTTTTTCCTTGGGATGGTTTTTGCTAAAGAGTTCAAAATCCTTTTGTCTCCTCTCATGTAAATTGCACTTTGAAAGCTTAGGGCTCTTTGTGCAATCATGAGAAACGCCATTATTTGTATTTATTTCAAGTTTTCTTTAAGTTTTTGCAAGATGAGGAAAAATTCTCTACTATAGCTGAGAAAATAACCACTGATCACTCACAAGCAGTGAGATGTGTGCACCAAGTGCAGGCAGGTAGAAAGGGACCCCAGTGAGATGGGCAGTGAGAAAGCAGCCATTGACACTGGCACCTAATTCCTCTCTGCAAGGCAGCAAATGATGCCTTTGTCCCTGCTTTGCACAGTCCCTGCTCCACCAGGACAGATCACTCCTTTGCTGTCTTCAGATTGACTCTGCTGCCTGTAATGTCTGTTTTGTTGACCATGAGCAGATTTAAACAACTTTTCCTGTGCCTTCTTTTCCTCATGGCTTGGCAGGAGCACGAAGTGTTGAGCCAAAGATTGGGGGAAAAAAAACCTCCAAACCTCAAAAAAACCCCAGGGTGTTTTAAACTCTGTTGGACATGGTGGTGATGGTAGACTTAAAAAAGAAGTGACAAGACCACACCCAATGATTAACCTTGCACGCCTTCTTTAGGATGGCTTCACTTTGGTCTTTGTGCTCTACTTGAGACTTAGCACTTGTGATCTTATGCCAAAATCTGTGTCTAAAATATACCTTTTGTCTCCACCTCTGTGGGAATACCTTAATCTCTGAACTGTGTCAAAGCTGTGCTGCAGCGGACTGGCCTCTAATTTTTTTGTTATAAAGAAAGAGTGACAGTAGCTGCAGAGAGGGCACTAAGCCCCTGTGCAGGCAGGCAGATGTATTTGTTTTATTTTAATTCTCAGTGGACCTTTATTTTGTCCTGATTCAATTGCTTACTCAAGGACACGAATTTTTTGTGTGTGTGTGCCCTTAATGCATTAAACATTTTTCCAGGTCAAGGAAGCATCAGATATATTTTCCATTGTCTTAAGAGTCACAACTAAACTTCAGTGGTGACCGTGGCCAAGGGGAAGTGGAAGAATGTGGAATTGGGAAGTGGATTTGTGTGTAGAGTGGAGGGAATAAAAAATACTCCTGTGCTGTAAACATAGAGGTTTTAAAACCTCAAAGCTGAGGGATCTCCTGAATGTCAATTTTATTTTCTGACAGCCGTTCTTGACTTAGTTTTATTAATGGGAAATGCACATAGACACCTTTTTTGTAATTCAGTAATGTTCGAGTCCAAATCACTTTTGAATATGAGCATTTTCTGGCACGCTCTTTTTTATGCAGCTACACCTTCTTTAAGAGGCTCAGGTGTCTATATTCTATGCAGAAGTGTCCTCTTGCAAAAGTGCTGGGGCTTTCAGATGGCTTGTGAGGAAATGAAAGAGATTAAGGTAGCAGGTTGTCAAGGCAATGGAGCACAGATTAACTACTTACGTCCTCACATTGCCCACATGTGATCTAAAAAAAACCCTTTAAGTAGCCTTTGAAGACAAATCCCAAAACTTGAGCTGAAAAGGTTCACTGAAGCCTTTCTTTCAGAATTCCATTTTATTTAGAAAATAAACCAGATGTATTTGCTACAATCACAGAATCCAATCTGTTTGAGTGATGTACTCTTTAGGCCTTTTAAAACAAAATACTTGAGCTGATCATGAACTTCTTAGGATTTAAAAGAAGTTAAAATAAAATTACCCCAAAGTGTGATCTGCTAAATTATTTGGGCTGCCTGCCAAATCCCACCCACCAACCAGTGTCTAATAAGAGCAAGGAGACTTGAGCTTGTGCTGGAACACAGCTGTCAGGAGTATCAGTGGTAAATTGCTAAACTTTCCTTTTTATTTGAAAGATGGAATCTACCTTCACTGTTAAGGATCTGTTTTAGATCATACACATATCATACTTGCACAATTTTATCATTCAATAAAAATGTAAATTTTCAGGCATTCATTATGTTAGATATTTGCTTTTTCATTTGAATAGGTGAATGGCCATATTAATATAGTTAATACTATTAATTATGGTTATATTAATGTTTACCAGGAGTGCTAATCACTATCATTAATTCCCTGAGATTTTTAAATGTGTTTGCACCTGTGTTCTCATCCAGATGACCGGAGAGCAATGGGAATTGCTAAATGCCCCAATTACGTTGGTTGCTTAACATAACAAAAAGAGCTGTGCACTTTTGGGAGTCTGATCAATAAACTGCAAATTCTGAACTTGCTGGTGTTTCCTCATATCTGCTTCTGTAGTCTCTCTAGTCAGAGAATAAATTCTAAACAAACACGAGCATTATTCATCTCCCTGCTCTGTGACAGTCATACAAAGACTCCCACATCACCTTGAAAAATAGTTGGAGAGTAGTTCTTTACTATTTGTAAATGATCAGCATATTTATACCTGCAAATACCAGATGGGTTAAGTTCTTACAAGTTTCCTCTCTTTCCCTAACTTGGTACTTGTGTGATTATTTTTGAATGAAGTAGGTATTTTCAGTTAGGCAATCTTAGGGTGTAAGGTGGGTGAAAAATGTTTCATTTAATTAAGGATCAGTCAATGTCTGGTGCACAAGGAGTTGCCCTAACTTGCTCTGGTGTATCTCTCCTTTTATTCACCTCGTTTTGCAGGAATTAATTAGTTTTTCTATTCACAAGTATTTGGTTGCAGTAACTATCACTAACCACAGTTCGTCAGTAGTTCAAGGAGTTGCTGAAAAGCTCTAAGCAAGTGCTTCACACACAGCCCCAGGCTCTTTCCTGATGTGTGTGCAGTCTCCTAGGAGAGCCATCCTGGTGCTGTGTGATAATAATATGGGATGGACCACGTGAGTTTTGGTTTATTTTGTTTGCTTTGTAAACAGGATTTCGGCTTTCACTTGCCTTCATAGTTTACCCAGAGTTGTATCCACAATTAATTGGGGTGAAATGTTTGATTTGGGGCAGAACTGAGAGGTTTGGGTGGGCCCAGATCTGCTCATGGCTAAGAAGTTTTCATAAAAAGCAGGACTAATAGGCTGTAGAGCAGGTAAAAGGATGTAAACAAGTGTGGAGTTACTGAAACCTTTTGCTGTTTGCCCTTTGAGGGCCAAGCTGGGAAATGCCTGCATTGCCAAGCCTTCCTCGTGACTGGCTGAGGACAGAGTGAGAAGATGGGGATGGAGACTTGCTTGCTCAGTGTTTTTTCTTCTTTATAGCTTGTAGAGTCATACTCCTTGTCAAGGACCTTCTGCTCTGTACTTCAGGTTTTCTCAGTCCCTTCAGAAGCACAAAGAGTATCACAGCCGTGGCACCACCTAGAAAAAGCTGGGTAGGAGTGTGCAGCCCTGGGGCCTGAGGATTCACTAACAATATCCTTCTTAAGTTAGAACCATTTCCAATTTCAGTTTTCAGGTGCTAGGTTTATTAGCCACAGACAATTCCTGCAGGAAGCTGGTTGATTAAATGGCAAAACAATTCTGTTCAAAGCCCAGTTATGTCTCAAGTTAGTTCTGATGGAAGAGATTTTCTGTGATTCCCTAAACAGCATGTAGATAATTAAGCAACAGCCCTTGTGGTTCTCAAGCCTCCAGCATTTGTGAATGGTCTATAAATGTGCCTATTGCTTTAGTCCAACTTCTGTTCATTACTTGATCTTTAGTAATACTGCAGCAAAACTAGATGGCTCAAATATTTATTTAATATATACCTTTAAAGTAGCAAGCCAAAATGTCACAGACTAGTGATGGGAAAATGTCTCCCAGGTTATTAAACTTGTATGTCTTGTTTGCTTTTGATTGTAGTCTGTACAGTTTGTGTTTGGTCTCTTGAACATTTCCTTGATGACTGTTTGATGTATCTGACACTGATTTTATCAGTGTCAGGCTATTTAATTTATTAGCCTGTGGAAAGCTGATAGGTGGAGATTGGTATCTTGCTTCCATTCTTATTTTTGAGTCTGTTTTTTTATTTTAATCAGTGTCTGGTGCACAAACTCCTGCTGGCAATGCAGAAGAATAAAGATGACACAGCTTGGGGCTTACAGCCCCCATGACTGGAGAGGATGTGGGTCTGCTCTTTTCTGTGCCAAGGCACTGGAGGCTGGCACATCTCTGCACAGCCTGTTCAGTGCTCACAGCCACATCAGGCCTGCAGGGAGACTGGGAAAATGGCTCATTCTGCCTTCAGATTTCCACCAGAATATCAGTAGTTTTATTTGCCTTTGTACCTGCTATTTGCTTGTGCTTTTTGAGATGATTTCTTTGTTGTTTTTATTTTTCTATTCCTGCTTCTAAAAGAAGAGCAAGCCTTTCTGTGTTTGTCTGATGTGCAGCATATTTTCAGGAGTGTGACACAGACTAGAAGCATGGTTTCAAAGCCATCTTATTGCAAGTAAATTCAGGAAACCATCTCTGCAAATGTTCCTCTGTTGTTCTTTGTGAAAGATCAATCCTGACTGGAAGTAAGGACCTTTGATCTGAAGAGGTACAGAGTGCACACATTCAGCTGTTTCACTCCCATCTAGAGGAAATCAGTCCATCTGTAAGCATTTCTTGCAGTATTCCCACACTCATGCTTCTAGCCTTAGACAAAAATAAAAGATCTTGAAATCTGGTAACTGCAAGGTACCCTCTTGTTCTTCTGCTGTGGAACTTGCAGTGATTCCACTCCTGAAGAGTTAGAGTTTAGATGGCAATGTTTTCCACAGAGCTAAAATATCTGTGGCTTCTTTTAAATTTGTTAAGAGCATCTGTGTATTCAGCACTCCTGAAAATCAATGCACCAGTCTGAGATGTGAACCTAATTGTAAGTTGGTACAAGGTTGAACAAATTCACACAAATGCACCTAGGAGACATACAAGTCTATAGGTGCATTGCCATCTTATTGCAGGGGTTCCATACTGCTGTTTCCTTATCACAAAAGTTCTATACCTTCTTGGTGGTTCTCGTGGGCAGCTCCTCAGAGCTGAGTCTTTCTTCTTCATAAAGCAGCCACCTGACTCCAGTGCCCTTCTTACCCAGCCACCCCACTCTTTTATAGCCCTTCTCTTCTCATTGCTTACAGCTGTGGCCTGGTAAAGTCAGGCCTGCTCCTAATCTTTGATAATTGGCCCAGCTGCAACTCCCTAGAGGTGAGATTACTTTCTACACTATCTTTGTTTTCTTATATTCTATCCCCCTACATAGGTAGGTGGGGTAAAAAGATGAGAAGAAGCTGTATTTAACTGAGTTTCACCTTCCTCTGCCTTATTTGACTCAGTTTTCTACCTCTTTTCAATTTTGGAGCGTTTTCCCTTCCCCACAGCAGCTGTTTTACAATAGATCATATGTGGTATCCAGGCATCAACTCCACATCAGGATTCAGGTCTCCAAGTGCAGGACTTCCCATGAAGATGAGTAATGACAGTATTACAGGTCATAACTCTTCTGTTCTCAAAAGTATTTACAAGTAGTATAAGTTCACCTACAAGTCAAGGGGGATGCTTGAAAAATACCTTGCTTTGCAGGATTTTCTTGGTCCAGAAACTGAACTTCTGCCTGTGATTTCTCAAGTCACTGGTGTCCACAGGTGTGCAGAGCTGGTTGGAAGCAGGGCTGAAATGCCTGTGAATCTCTTCAGAGTAACCTCTGTGTGTGTTTGTGGGTGTTGAGATTAATGAGTTTGACTTTCAAGTGCTATAACAGCAAGGGAAGGCAGAGTGCACTGAACAAACCCTCACCCCATCTCCTTTTCCAAGTTCACACAATCTGTGAACAAAGCAAATATTTTGCTAAATTTTATATAAGATGGCAATCTTCTAGTCTGTTCTTATTATTAAAGAACACTGTCATGGCAGGCTCTTCCCCTTGTGTTTTAGCAGTGTGAATAGCATCATTTCCTGTTTTTCCAGGCAAACTGTCATAAACATCACTCTCCAAGGTAGAATTTTTGTAAACTGATGGTGGGACTTGAGCAGTTTATCTCCAGTGAGAGCTGTCTGCTTATTCTTGCCAAAGGCATTAGCTGGAGATTATTGGTCCTCTTGATTGCTGAAAATGTGTAACTGAATGAGAGACAAAGTATTTCATATATAAAGAAAGGATATTGCTTTGGGTTTTCTTCTCAATGATTGCAAACAGAGCCATACTTCCTCAATAATATTTGTAGTCTAGGGCTGTTTCCTGTCATTGCCAGTGGCCATTACTGAATATTTCACAATAAGTGGCAGTTTTCCTCGTTTTATGTCAGCCCCATCCTCAAAATGGTGTTTACAGCATTCAGTGTCCTGCCTGTTGGGCCCCATTCTTGCCTCTGTGAAAGGGTTTGTTAAAGCCCAGAAAAATGGGATTTAATAACTCTCCCACAGGTTGGTAGGTTTGGGTTGTTTTTTTTTTTGGGGGGGGG
>NW_005054521.1:781205-799393 GCF_000277835.1 Geospiza fortis
GTGGGGTTTTTTTTTTTTTGGGGGGGGGGGGTTTGGTTGGTTGGTTGGTTTGTTTTTTGTTTTGGTTTTTTGTTGTTGTTGTTGGTTTTTTTGCTTGTCTTGTCTATGATCACTAATTCTCATCCAGACAGATTTTCAAGTCCACTTTTAATTTCAGCTCATAACTTCATTAGTTCTGAATGACCACATCAGCGAAATGTCTAAAAGTTTGGTATCTTTCCTTTGTGAGCCTTTCCAGAAACAGGAAGGATTTCTCCCTTCTTGTCTTTTAACTTAAGAAACCATGGAAACTGTTGTCTTCAGACCCTCTTCCTCTCTAGGATTGGTATCCTTGGAAGACTCAGGGTCCCAAGGGTCTTTCTCAGTTCTTGGCTGAAGAGGGGGCATAGAAAATCCTTTTCTGAGTTCTGGAGTTTCATTGCTCTTAGTGAAATAGAGTTCCTTAGGAAATGCTTCTTGGGTCAGAAAGCTAACAGTTCAGAAAGAGCTAACTCTACAGAATCAGCTGGGGAAAAACAAAGAGACTAGACAAGACAGGAATTGACAATTTCTAGGCTGGAAAAAAAAATAAACAGAAATAACTATCATTTGCTACACCTCTGCAATGTAACTAAAGTGAGAAAGCTTCTTCAGTCACCATAGAACACAGATTTCCTCCATAAAATTTTTAAACAGTGAAAATCAGGTAGGCAGAATTCTCTTTTGCTTCAAGCACCAGACTTTTATTCTGAAATAGGATGAGCTTAAAGACAAATACAATCTGGGGCTAAATTAGAGCCTTTCATGTATTAAGAAACCAGTACTGCAAGTGACAGATCAAAAGAAGGAAAAATCCATCATTTTACTAAAAAATTCTCCTGCTTGCAGGAAGACAGAAGTCAAATGTGATTCAAATGGTGAGTCTTCCTTGTGGGCAGAGCAATGCTGTGGTTGTTGTGATAAAGGACTTGACATGGGTGGACAGCTCTGATTTTCACCAGCAGAGAAGGCAGAGGCTTGGCTTGGGGATGCTTGTGCTGGATCCTGTCTGTCAGAGCTGGAAAGGCCACTGAGATGTTTGGGTAAGGAGAGGCTGCTCCAGCACAGCAATGTCTGTGCGCCTGAGCTCGCTCTCTGCTGTTCTTACACTCACTTCCCTGAGCTCTCCTAATCTAATGCCTGGTTAGAAGCTGAGCAATTAGCTCAAGAAGCCTTATCAGAGTTTCCTCTGGGAAATTGGTGCCTTTAGTGTTACACAGACATGGTGAGTCAGGCTGAGCTCCCAAGACTTTGTATGTAACAGGAAAGCAGCAGATAATTGCAGTTTAATAAAGCCCCTTGATGCCCTCCTCGTCTGCTGGATAATAACTTCAATTGACAGTTCATGTTTTCAGCCATGTAAATTTTAAAAAATTATTATTTATGTTTCAAAGAAGGTTTACCCTAAATAATAGACTCTTTAACCTTAGATCTTAAGCAGTGTTTGAGACAAATAGGAGGCTTTAGGGTTTTTTTTACTGGCTCGGGAATCATGTAAATTAAACCACTCTAAGTATACCTATTTGAAGAGTTCTTAAATTTGCTATTTGTATGTTTAGAATGATTGTGAGCTCCAAGGGAAGGAGCTTCCTTGTGAAAATAAAATCTCAGGCATCCCAGTGTTATGTTGCTGCCCATCCCTTCAAAGACACCTGTGATCTTTGCAGTGACCGAGTCCCTGTGTGCTGTTGCCCTTAGAGCAGCTGTTCACAGACAGTTATATCCAAAGCCTGGATGTAAAGTTACATCCAGAGCCCATTGCTCTGAGGCCTGGCTGAGGATGTGTCATCCTCCTCAGGCTCTGGGGGCACAGCTGGAAGTGATGGTGTTTATGATCTACTTCTGCCCATACCTACTACCCTAGCCTGTGGGGCCTGGTTGCTTAGGAACAGATCTGTGAGGCGGCAGTGGTGTTTATCTCTTGGCCTTCAGCAGATAAGGAGTGTTAATTTGTAGTTCATATTGTAGCTGACTTTCCCTGTGGTTTATTAAATCCAGTGTGTTTAAGCAGTGAAAGCTTTCATTGAGCTGAGTTTCCCAGCTGTATTAAAAGCTCAGCGCAGCAGGCGTCGGATGTGAGCTCTTGGAGCAGGGCAGGGTTTAATACCACTGTGACATTTGGAAGAGTGTCTAGGGGAATGCACTGTGCCTGCATATTGCATTTCAAGAGCACTTTACTATTTGCTAGCCTTTTTATTTTTCTTGAATTTCAGATTCCTGAGGGGGTTAGACTGAAAGGGAAGAGTTTTTATGCTTCCCTAAAATAACTGCTTACGTCTTGTTCCACGCAAATTGAATCCCCCCCCAACTTTTCACACCACAAATGTGCAGCAGAAAGAAGAAAAAAAGCAGAGAGCCTGATTCAGTACTGGGCCATACCCCGTGCTATTCCTCTGTCACTGTCTCCCTTTTCTGCTCCAATCCCCAAATTCCTCCCATTTTCCTGCCTTTTGCCCACCTTCACTTTCTCCAGGTCTCCTGTCAGAGCAGCTGGCATTAGCAGAGCTCTTGGCCAGCACTCAGAGTCAGACACAGCCACATGTGCCACTCCTGTGGGCTGGAGGATGAAGAATATAGCTGGTTATGTCATGTGTAAAGCAGAGTCTCACAGATCCCATCTTGTGAGCTGCAGCCTACTGCAGATGACAACAGGAGAAAGCTGGTTTGTGTGGCACCAGGGAGACAACAAAGTAGCAAGGCTTATTTTATTCTTATTTTCACTTTCAGTTCACAATTTAAATACCCACAAGGAACAAATTTACTTTGCTTATAACAGTCTTTTTGAATGATAATGTCATCAAAAATTTCATTTTCCTTTTGCCCAAGAAGTCAACAGCTGTTTTCTGCAAGGCAGAGATATTGTAATCTCTACAATTATTCAATACTGTACACCAAAAGGCTTTAGGATCTGTCATTTACTCAATGTGATAAGTGTTTGTGCAGTATTTAGCAGATTGATACTTATTTTCTTGGTACTTGTCTTTTTGGTGCTATTCCAATTTAAATGTGGTAATAAAATTCCTATAGTGCAAATATATTTCAGCTCATGTAAAGGAATGGGATCAGCAGCTCAAACATGGGTTTTTAACTGTTGTAATCAGAGGAAATGTTCTTAATGCAAGCAAGAGCAATAGAATTTGGTCCTCAAATGTCTAGATTTGCAATTTCTGAGTACTCAGGTGTGTGATTACTGGCTGGCTAAAGTGCTTTGTGAGATTGGGGTAGAAAGAGCTCCTGCCAAATTCTCCTAAAATTTCTTCTTTCTTCCCTGAGCAGAGAGGAATTGCACTCCCATGGTGATACGTGCACTCCCACTGGAAAGGAGCCAGGTGGAAAGAAAAAAAGAACAAAATATGCTTTTCTATGCATCAGGTGTCTCAAGTGCTCCATGCATGTAGGGAGTTCAGCTGCAGCACAGGACCTGTTCTCACCCCCTGTGCAGATGTATGCATCCCTGAACCCCTGAACAGGCACAGGTTGGGGTCAGTTGGGAGCTCTGCTCTAGTCCAAGTAGGATCACCTCTTCTTGAGCTTTCCCATGCCATATGGACATGTCTGCTGGAGGGGCGAGAAGGGATTTTCTAAGAGCAGGGTGAGAGCTGGAGAAACTCTCAGGGACAGCATCTGTGTTTACTTTTCTGTTGTTACTGCACTTCATGGCAACCACAGACCTTTTCTTGTGGATGGTTGCAGTCACCCCAGGTAGATCCTGAAAGGCTGGTGGGATAAGAGAAATAAAGCAGTCTGTGAGAACTCCACTGTGCTTGAACAGAGTTATACAGAAACTCAAACAGCTACATTTTCTGTAAGTACAGCTAACAATATTGCTGCATTGTTGCCTCACTGAAAGTGGCCCAGGTTCAAAGCAGGATTTGGTTTTGTGCTTCAGGCAGTAGGGTTATGTGCTTGTACCAGATGGAGCTTTTAAATTTTCATCAGCAGGTTTATAAACACAAGAATATCTATCCTTTTATCTGCCCCCAGCTCTTTTACTAATTAGTTGCAAATGCTGAACTTCAATTAGCATGGAGTGGAAGAACAGATGAAATAATATACATTCTTACTCATGATTATCCATCATGTGAGAATGAAATAGACATTAATAATGACTGTTTCAGTTTTTTGGGCTTTTCTATTGGTGCTTTTTTCCCCCTTTAATACTCGGTACTAAAAATGAGTGAAAATAGCTAAAAATAATGAGCCAGATTCTCTGGTGCAGGCAAAGAAGTGAGAGTTTTCAGCCTTGCTCATCTTTGCCTTGACCCCTGTAGGTGTTGGGTCAAGCCAACACAAGGGTGTGTGACAGCTGTGTTGTGAAGTTTGCCATGTAAGGACTTTACAAAGGCATTTATAAAACTACATTTTCCTGCTGCTGAGAGGTGGCCAGAGAGGTCTAGGCTTTGAAGCAGCACTGCTGTGTGTTATGAGAGAATCCCAGATTTTCTGAGGGGTGCAGGTGCATGGAGAGGCAAAAGGATTGATGAGTTGAATGCTGTCTTCACCTTTAGCAGCATGTTTGCTGGCCTACAACACGTGCTTGTGTGCTCTGTGTGTGCTCCAGCTGAGAGGCTCTTTCTGGACCCTGCAGGCATCCTGCTGCTGCTGTGCTTGTTCCCTGTGGTTTATAAATCATTCAGAAGATTTGCACCTTTCAACAGCAGCACCAGCTCTTTAGAGGGTATCAAGGAAGGATCTCTACCTTAACTGGTAACTTTTAACCAGGAAAAGGTTGGGGTGTATTTTCCAACGTCAGTCTTGACACACAGTTTGAGAATGTATTGAAAAATTGTCAGGAGAGCTGAGGAAAGGCAGCACTTTGTGAGGTATAGATTGGTTCTGAGAATTCTGCATCCAACTTCTCGTGTCATAGAATCCTAGAATGCTGAGGGGTTGGAGTGAACCTTGGAGACCACATAGTCCCAACCCCTGCCGTGGATAGGGACACCTCCCCCTAGGTCAGGCTGCTCAAGGCCTTATCCAACCTGGCTTTGAACACTCCAGGGCTGGGATATCCAACCCTGTTGCTATCTTGCCTTAAGAAGGCTTTGCTGGAAAAGTAATCCACTAGAAGGATAGGGCCTGCTGTTGGGAAGTAGAGATGCATAAATCTGAACCAGTAACTGAAAGAAAACTGTTCTCACAATAATAATAATAATGATGAAATATGTTCTGACTAATCACACCCCAGAATATACCCCTGAGACACTTCCTGGTCACTTCTGTGGTGGGTTGTGCTTCAGCATAAGGATGTCAGCTTTATTGGCCATACTGACTGTGGAATAAAAAGCAGTAGAATCTCTGAAGTTGGAAAATACCTTTAAAATCATTGAGTCCATCCATAAACTTCACACTGCCAAGTCCACCACTGAACCATGTCCCCAAGTGCCACATCTACATGTTGTTTAAACACCTCCAGGGATGGTGACTCAGCCACTTCCCTGGGCAGCCTGTTCCAGTGCTTGGCAACCCTTTCTGTGAAGAAATCTTTCCTAATAGCCAAACTTAGATGGTAGGAGAAAGGCAAAGCAGCACTGCTAAAGTCTCCCCTGACAACATGAAACCAACAGAATTTTTCTTTTCCCGAGTCATGCAGGCTTGGTGTGTGTAGCTGGAGGCAGCTGCTGCTCTGTCACAAAATGTGGCTGTGAGCAGGAGGTAGCAAAAAGCCAGCACAGCCCAGGGGTCTGCAATTGCCACAGTCCACTGGCACTGGAGTCCAATTGCCACTTGATTGAATATCAGAGATGCAAGAGGCTTCAGTTCTAACTTAGCATGGGCTGAGGGGTTACTGAGGAAAAATGGACCCGTTCTCTGCCCTGCTATTCCGATGCCAGAGCTCACTGTTAAAAGAAGGCCACCAGGCTTTTCTTTATACTGCATTGGAAGTGACACTGCAAGGGGAGAGAAAGTTCTATTTAAAATTGCATAATCAGAGATGAAGTGCAATTGGGAAGAAAGATCAAAGATAGGAAGTAGGGACAGGAAGAAAGAGATGAGGTACAGTGTGTCTGCGCAGACAGCTTAATTTCACGTTAATCAACCCCTGCTTAGGAAAGGAAGGGTGGCTCTCTGTACCAGGAGAGAAAAACAGCCTTCTGCCGCCACACTGAGACTCCCTTTGAACATGGTCTCCTACCAGAATGAAGGACTGCACTCTGCTTCACATCTCACAGAATTAGAAAAGACCAAGCTATTTTCTGACTGCCTGCATCCTGCTTATGTAACTTGCAGATGACGGCTGTGCAACCTCTGGCTGAGCCCTGGAAAATTTCCTTGTCGGTGACTCAGGTGCTTGGCAAATGGTCTGGTGCAGTGGGCTTGGAGATGAGATTGCAGTCAGAGGCACTGTCTGGCTACCAGAGCCCAATTCAAGGTCTCTTTGTAGAATTTCTTCCTCCTAGAAGCTGGCTGATAGTCCTGGTCTTGTCACTGCCAAGTGTCCCTGTTGTGCTGTGTTAATTAGTGCAAAGTACGCTCCTTGATTGCTCTGAAGCAAGAGAAAACCACAGCCCTGTTATCCAGAGATGTGGGTCAGCAAGGAAGGAGGAGAAGAGCAAGGCAAGAACGAGTCCTTGGCCTTTGCATTCATTTTATCCATAAAAAATCCATCAGAGTGCGGGGAGAGCATTTAGTGCAGCGGGGTTGCAAAAGTGGGATTTCATGAGGAAGCACAGTCCCCCTTTGCAGTCCTCATTCTGAAACTCCATACAGCCACCAGAACAGTGTTGGTTTGGAGGCTATGAATCTGGCTGAAAGCTGGAGGTCAGGACTGCACATTGTGCTGGAGTAAAGTTGACAACTAGTAAAATAAAAGGATTAGACCCAGGGACGAAGGAAAAAACTGAAATAGGCGTAGAACTGTCTCAGCTGCAAACCAGACTTCCTTGTGGGTCAGCTGTCATCTCCAGGAGCAGCAGATCCCAATTTCCACCTCTTTGGAAGTGTAACTGAGAGGAGCCAGGAGATCTCTGCCACCAAGTAGGTCCAGTCGCTGCAGTGTCAAGGCTGGGACAACTGTGAGATCCCCAAATCAGCCTATCCTACACCAATCTGTGCAGGAAGGCCCTGTGGCAGCCCAGCTGTGTTCAGAGCAGCACTTGGTTTGCTCATGCAAAGAGCCTGTTTGCCAGACTGCAGTGGGGGGGGGACAGAAAGAGACTTTGCCACAGGGATGACCTGGTGACTAATGAGTTTCATTGATCCTCTGCTTGCAGGAGAGAGCAATCCATCATCTGCAGCTCCTGCAGCCCGTTCTGCTGAAGGCTCTGAGGAAGCAAACGTGAGCTGTTACCTAAAAGCAGGGCTGTGTGAGCCCTCTGAACCTAATGATGTGCTCTCCTGGATGCATGAACGTGAAGATGCAGAAGATCCCAGCATCAGGGGCTCTCTGGATGGCTTCTACAAAATGTATTGCAGAAAGCAGCCAGAGAGAGAGGATCCGACCTACGAGGCTGCCTCACGGTGTCTGTCGCAGAAGATTTTAGAGCTGGAGCAAAAAGATGGGACAAAATATGTGTCACGATGCCTGCAAATGGCACAGCTGGTCTTGAACAGAGATGGATGTAAGGTCTTTCCAAACCACCCCCCTTCTGCTTGCTTCTCAAAGCCAGCTGAAGGAGAAGTCTTATTGGAAAACAGGAGGAGGATACCTGGACTCTCAGATGATGTCTTGCAGTTCGTCTTGAAACAAACACAGGCAGAACGTAGCCCTGATGTGTCACATGAGAAGTGAGCAAGACACTGCTTTGTGTCATGGAAGCTTTGCTTTCACTCCGGGAAGAGGTGACTTTCTTAGACAGACGTCATTCTCCAAGCACCACCTTCAGCACCCGATGCTTCATGGAGGGGTTCACCCACGCCAGACCTTGCACCTTGCTCTCTGAGGGCAGCACTGCATTAGGAGCATCTGTGTAACTGCTTGGGATGTGTTGACTGATGCAGTGTTTGTTGCTGGGACATCAAACATGATAATTTATACCTACCAGGCTTTAAAATTGGCCTGCATCCTTACCCCAGGGTAACAGTGGTCCAGCCCAAATTCAGCCCCTGGATGGGCATTGCTGTCCAATGCTGTTGGCTAGAACAGAATGTTTGAATGACCTTGGCATGGTGTGCTCCAGCCCTGCAGAGGGAAAGTTAAGATTTTGTTCTGAGTATTTGTCTCCACAGGGTGCCTGTTAGCTCTGTGTTTTTACCTACAGACATATAACCCCACAGTTCATTACTGCAATGCCAAGTGAGTTTTTCTGACAGAAAAAGTGTGTGTGTGCATGAGAAAGAGAAAATACAGCTCTGAGTATGCTCTCTGACAGTGCTTCTGTCCTATTTACCTCCTCACCATTACCTCCCCCAACAACCTTCAGTTCCTTTCTGACTTTCATGGTGGTGCTAATGAGATCCCTGGGGGAAAGTTCCCTTTAAAATGAAATGGATCTCTCTGAGCCCAAAGAGGCTGATGTCAGTCAGCAACAGAGCAATGAGCCCACACAGACACTTAAGGTTTCTCTCTCAGAAGCCTCCCAGCTCGGTGGCTTCCTTGTTGCTTTACTGCCTCTGCCAGGCAGTTAAATGTCTTTGTGCATGTTTTCCACCCACTGGCCTGTGGACTGAAAGAGCAGTTTGCTGTAGTGATGATGTTTGCTGACTGGGGAGGCCATTCTGCAGCGTGGGTGTGAGCAAGGAAGCGCAAAGTGCCAGAGGAAGGGCTGTGTTTAAGATGACAGCAGATGGGCAAAGGAGAAGGAAAGAAAGGGTGGTTGGGGTCTCAAAGGTCACCATCAGTGTGGTTGCTCCTGTACAGCCACAGGGCTCACACCAGTTTCGGTATTTGATGTCCTGTGTTTGCCAGCCCAGCTGCAAACCTCTCATCCACTCCCTGTCCACACTGGCCAGATCTCAGAGTGGGTGTTTGTGTTCCTGCATGTCACATTCCCTGCTGCAGTCCCACATGGGGCTGCTATTCCTGCCTTGCTGCCCCTGGCAGATTGGCACAGCTGCTGTGCTCTGCAGGTGTTCCCAGCAAAGGCAATGGAAATATGGCTGCTGCCTTCAGTCAGAGCAGGAGGGGGCCCAGCTGGCTGCAAGTTATGGCCAAAGTCTTAGGACTTGGTTTAATTTCTCTTTGCAAATAGATTTATATTGGAAGTGCCTGGGTTTAGTTTCCTGTCCCTGAGTTATCATGGAACCAATACATTTAGCTTTGTGGTGGTCCTGCTCTGTGTGTGGCTTGTTTGCTTTTATGGCAAAGGTGTTGTACATGTGCTGGAGGGCACACAGAATATTGGAGCAGGCCTTCAGCTCCCCCAGCATTACTCAAGTTAATGGTGCCAAGGGGAAAAAAAGAGGTGAGGGTGCAGCATCATTTCTGTAGTAGCAAACAAACCCACAGGTGCTTGTGTATCAAGATCCAGATGAAAGCATCCTGCTGGCAAAAACTATAGAGAATGGCAATATCAGCTAGTTTAGCCACAGATACAGCTGGAAAAAGCAAGCATGCTCCTGAGTGTGCTGTCAGTAATTACAGTAACATCACTGGCCCCTCTGCCAGCTCACACTGCTTAACCCCCACGGATCTGCCACAGCCACAAGGGCACTGGTTTGACAGATGTAGGGAGATACTGCTGAGGATGTACAGGGAACAAGGAAGGTCTTCATCACATGTTGTTGTTTTTCATCTTTTCCAGTGTTTATGCTGTTCCACACAGTTAAATTAGCTGCTGTGTAAAACCTCTTAACTGCCATTTTAAGGGAAGTAAACTCCCATGAAGAGAGGGATGGAGAAATCAGAGGTCTACATCTAAATCCCTTTAGTTGCTGTGTTTGGTTTGTTGATTAATTGGTCAGTGCTTTAGGTTAGCTTGAAAACCATCTGGTCTCCTATTTAAACTTAAAAAAAATATATTTTAATTAAAAAAAAAAGCCAAAGACACTCAATTTCCACAAAGAAAGCTTGCAGAAAAATAGGAAATTCCCACTCTTCATGAGAGACCTGCTGCTACTGATGTTTGAGACATCCCTACTGGGTTTTGATGGAAGAGAAAAGAAGCTCAGAATGACAAAACAGAAAAGGTGGCTGCTGGAAGAGCATGAAGAGAGATACTGGCAGAGGAGAGCATGAAACTGTTCAGTTTTAAGGACCAACGTAGGCAGAACAGACTGGATGCAGCTGAAAAATTTGGATTATGACTCATATCTACAAATCTTGTCTGGCATCTTGCAGAGGACATGGTAATCTCTGTGCTGCTGAAACATGCAGTCTTTTGAGAAGTTTGCACCCCTCAGAATCAGGAATGCTGCAGCTCTGTGCACTGCTCACTTCCAGTGGGCCGTGGGTATGACTGTCCATGGCTTCCTCAAGGTAAAAAGACAGTCTTTTTGCATGGCAAGTACCAGGAGTGATATGAAGCCCTCACAGAAATGTCCCATGTTCTGCCCATTTCCCCCCAGCCTGTGCACTAATCTGAGAAGCTGACTTTATTCCTGAGAGGTGAAGTGCCTTCCTCTCTCCCTGGCTTGCACTTGAGTTAGTTTTGACGCTTGTGTGGTTTCAGCTCACCCTATCTCCCCAGCACTGGTGGTTCTCACCTCTGCTGGCAAAGCCAGCTGCTGGCACCTCTGTTCACCCCCCTGTATGTGGAGGCTGCTTTAGCAAAGGCATCTGGGGGCTTACACTGCAGAACAAATCCAAGGGGGTTTTTCCTTCTGTTTGTTCAAGGCTCACAGCCAAGGAGCAGCTCTCTGAGCCTGACTTAGAGCATCACCTGAAAACCTACACCACCTTTCAGGGCTCTGGGTATACCAGATCCCACAAGATCCTCAGGCAAAGTGTGTAAGTGAAGCAAAAGATGGGGAATCAGTCCCATAAGGTAGGACAAGCAAGGCCAAAACTGATCCCCCATTGCCAAGTAGGAGGAACGCAAGACATGGTGAGGATTTGCCCAGGGGTTTCCCTGCTGCCCAGCTCAGATCCACATCCCACCCAGGGTCTGTTAGAGGTGTGTGTGCTTTGGGGTGGGTGTTTGGCCCCTGAGCTGGGCCAGCATTCCCAGAGGGGTGTGTCAGAGGGGTGAGGGAGCTGTTGCAGGCACTGAGCCCTGCCCATGCACTGCAGCCACTGGAGTGGCCCCGGGCTCAGCCAGGACCAGCTCTGGCAGGCTGAGAGTGCTGCCTCTACTCCCTTCCATAAATGCCTGATCCAAGCTCTTGTGTCATCCTTGCTGAGTGCTGCTGCTGTTCAGTCATTCCCTGGCTGGGAGCTGCTCCAGGACGTTTGGTATCAATGGCCTCTCTGCTGCTTACTCCGACTGCATTTTTATTTTCCCTCCCACTCGGCTGCTGGTGGGAGGTGCTGATTCATGCCAGCGACCTACCCAGTCCTGGAGCCCAAAGCAGCCAGGGAGAGCTGAGCTCCTGCCTCAGGTGCTGCAGCAAGCCCTGAGCTGGCCTCGGTGAAGTGAATGGAGCCAAAGCTGTTTACACCACGGGGGATTTTCTCCCAGGAGTTTAAGGTGCTTTGGTATGCCTGGATGTATCAGGACACTTGTTGTTAAGACTGCTATAAGACAGGCAGTGTGCATCCTATGTAAATGTGGCTATTCCATTACTGAGCATTGGTGATTTTGTGTGGGGCATATGTTTTCCCACAACACAGAAGTTCATGTTAAAAATACCCTGTTCTGTAGGCTTTCCCTAATGACTGTTTTCCCCCACACATCGATTAGGCAACAGCATATGCCAGCATTTCTTCCTTAAAAGTAAAATCTGGCACATAGCACACAGAGCATGAAATAATAAGATGTGATTAAAGCAATAGCTGGAGCTAACCAAAGCCAGAAAACTTGTGGCTGAAAGGTCAAACCTTTTTTAAAATTGCCTTTGCCTGTTTGTTTGCAGATGCTGGGACTTGGGAGGGAAAGTCTTGTAATGAAAGAACAACTGTCATAGAAAATTTCACCCTCAGTACAAGCCAAACAAACTTTCACTTGCATTGGAAGGTAGGTTCTTGTAATGGGAAATGTCAGTCAGCCTTGGGGCAGGTATCACTTTCCAGTGTTACCTGCACTGCTGTGAGAGATGAGCCAGGAATGGTGTTAAATGGGTGCTAAAATCAGCACCTCCAGGCCGGAGAAGCAGAGTGATTCTGTAATTAAGGATAGTGGGGTGAGGATGCTGTGCCCTTCAACACATTTTCAGTGTGACTTCCACCAATTGGTTTTTTCTAAGTTGCCAGCAGCTTGTTTTGGGTATCAGAGAGATTCAAAGGAAGAGTGAAAGTGCATTTACACCCACATCTCTAACAGCCATTCCCCTCAAAACCCTGCAGTTAGAGGTTCAAACAAGAATAGAGATTTTGCATCTGTGGTCCAGGCCCCCCTGTTTAAGAAGCAGCTCAGCACGTGCTCTGTGAGGCCAGCTTGGTTTTGGTCCTTGTTTTTGCATCTTCCCTGGGTCTGACTGGTCCCTGGGACAAGCTGAGCACCACATGATAAATATGTGAGTGCAGGCAAGTTCCATGGCTGGGTTCTGTCTCTGGGAGTGTTAATGCTGCTTGTCTGATGTTCAAGAATAGCCTGGTTGTATGTGAATTAGTAAGAAAAAAAGTTCTTCTGCCATGAGGAGACAGACTGCTGTTTTGAGGGCTGGGGGAGTCTTTCCAAA
Organism: Geospiza fortis; assembly: GCF_000277835.1. Taxonomy (NCBI): domain Eukaryota; kingdom Metazoa; phylum Chordata; class Aves; order Passeriformes; family Thraupidae; genus Geospiza; species Geospiza fortis. Next base: position 793,881 of record NW_005054521.1, read on the forward strand.
GGCAGCAGTGAATTAGGCTGAAAATGCAGTGGTGTGCTGGACAAGCATCAGACTGATTCCTGTGCCCCTTCCTCCTGTTCCCATTCCCATGGGGTGCTTCTGCAGCTGAGTTTTCCCAAAAAAAATCAGGCTCAGTGTGCTTCAGTGTGCCTTAGTGCTGGCAAAGCCACCCACTGTGGCTTGCTCTTCCTTATATCCAGGGTAGCAGAGTCTCTTTCAAGGTCTCTTTTCCTGTTTGGATCATCTTCCCACCGTCAGGGTTACAAGACAAATTTACACAGATGGAGCATCTTCCTGCTATTTTCATTTCCCAAGGCTGCCTTTAAGCTTAAGCCTTTTAAGGTTTTTTGATAAGCACACAGGATTTCACACAAAGGGCCTAAAATCAGGGTATGCAAAAGGAAAAGGATGTTCTGAGGGGAAAATATGCTAGCAAAATATCCTCCTGCATTTTGTAGGTTGTGCTCTCTCTTTCCTAGGCTGTTTTTGCTCTTGGGTTTTGTTCTTCGTGCCAGTGGCAATTCAAAAAAAGGTGATGGAAAATTTCTTGGGCAATTCCTTTTGCTGTGTGAATACTGCTGTCATAAAATAGATCTCTCAACACTGTGTTTTCAGTCTGCAATTATGTACAAGGGCATAATTGGATTATGTTTTTTTAGTACCTACATTGTTCAGTAATAAAAACTTTACCCTGAAATCATTACAGTCTGTTGCAGAAATCTATGTTTTTATGCTACAAAATGGAAATTTGCCTCTGAAATTTCCATGACACTATCAAGCACAGAACAGTATTGTTCTTACCAAACAGAACCCTTGCTGAGAGTCAAAGTGCTATAAATATTTAAAGAAATTAATTACTAAATAAGCCAGAGTAGTGCCCCAGTCTTTAAATATTAAATGGAACATGCACAGTTGACAAAAAGCAGGCAGAAACACTGAATGGGGCAATTTAATGGCCTAAATGTAATTATTTGCAGTGCAAAAGCAACTAATAAAGTAATTTTTGCTTAATGACAAGCAGTACTCAAAATACAAGGGCTTAAGTGTCTACATTTCGCTTGCTGAAAGAATTTTCTATCCTGTTTTTTGTTCTCCTACAGAGGCCCCAAAGTTCACCAAGCAGGTTAATTAACCAGTGTGAGTGAAAAAAGGGCAGGGGGCGTTGGCAGGGGTTGTTTCATGAAGGGTTTTCTTTGGGGCAGCACCTGGGTGTGCAGCTCAGCTGTGCCCAGCCTGCAGGGAGAGATGCTCCAGCAACCTCCAGCTGCTCTCTGGGCATAACTGCCTGAGAACTCCAGTCCTGCAGTGATGCTAATCCTCCAAAAGGCAGCCCAGAGACGTGGTGGCAGCTTTTGGGCACTGTTCATTGTCCAGGACTCCTTGTCTGGTCGGGGGGGGGTTGGGTGCTCTTACTTCCCCCTGGTAGAGGAGGAGGCACCCAGGGCTGTGGAGATTGCTTGTGTTGTCAGCAAGGCAATTTGGTGACAGCTGAGGCTGGGAGAATGTTTAGTCATAGCCAAATTTATAAAGCCATGAGTAATCGTGTCAGGGCTGCTTGTGCCCCTGCTCAGATCCAGAAGCTGCATCTTAGCTTGATGGCAAATTCCTCCAGAGTGGTCAGTTTGGACTTGGAGTCCAGTAGATCATTTTCAGACATGGAATCGGGTGAGAAGTGGCAGCTCAGAAAAAATTAAGTCTTGTGACTAAAAATGCCAGTGGTGCCCACATTACTAGGCAAATTCCAACTTTCTCTTCTAGGAGGAGATGTGCCTGTTGGTTCCCATCAGTGTCATCTTTCCCATGGAGACATTTACCAGTGGAATTGCAGGAGCTAACTTGCATTTCCTGCCTGGAGCAAGCAGTGCCAGCAAGTTGCTACTAGGGAAGGACCTAGGAAGTGGCACTTCATGCTGACTGCAGTCTGGAAAAATTGCCCCTAGGCTCCAAAGTATTTTCCCTTTCCCTTTCCCTTTCCCTTTCCCTTTCCCTTTCCCTTTCCCCTTCCCCTTCCCTTTCCATCCATCCATCTATCTATCTATCTATCTATCTATCTATCTATCTATCTATCTATCTATCTATCTATCTATCTATCTATCCATCCATCCATCCATCCATCCATCCATCCATCCATCCATCCATCCATCCATCCATCCATCCATCTGTCTATCTATAATTTTAAACTTATTTTTGTATTGCAGCATAATCTAGTTTTCTGCCATCTGAGCTAACAAACTGAGAGAAGGATGACTGGGGAGGAAGAGAGGTATGTGTGAGCAGTATATGGGAAAATGTTCTGTGGAAAACCTGGGATGTTGGATAAGTAGTTGTGTTTATACTTGGTTTTCCTTCTCTCACCTCTGTTTTGGGTTTGGCTTTGTTTTGGGTTTGGTGGTTTCTTTTCTTTCATTCTGCAGCCTGTGAGTGTATCCAGAAGCCCTGAGGGTTAATATCAGGTAGCACAGGGCTTTTTCCAGAAGACCACAGCAGGGTCTGTGCATTTATTTTTCATACCACTTAATAGTTATGACATGCCTTATAGGCTTATTTTAAACCTCTTTTCAGTTGGGCCATACAATATTTGACCTCATTTCTGTGGAATAGATCCATCACTGAAAAACAGGAGCTAGAGGGATCTTGCATGGAAGAGAAGAGGGTTACAAGTGAAGAAAATTTGTTGTTTTAAGAAGCCTAAGAAAGGCAATTCAGGAAGAGTTGGACTGAACTTTTAAGGTTCTCAAGCAAAAATACCCTATAAATTATTTGGATTTTTTAATGAAGAAAGTATTTTGACACTAAAGACTGGAAGCCAGTTTCTAGCAGCTTTTTCTGCACTGCCTAAGTGCATGTGGCATGAATAAAACTCACAGTGTGAGGTGCTATATAAATACAGAAAACTAAAAAAAGATATTTGCCCATGCTACAGAAATCACCCATCTGTATCACACGGGATCTCATCTGCAGCTCAGTTTGCTGGGCACTGGTGCCATGTGTAAGGCCACAGGTGGTGACAGTCATGTTTCACTTTTGTACAAGAAAGACCCAGAAATGTGTCAGCTGTGCAGCTCCATCATATGCACTGCATATGGCAAGGTTTCTGAAAGGATTTTCGTTCTGTTAGGGAAACTGGATAGATGGTGGCCTTTAGGTGCAATTGTCTTCCTCCAGACCCATCGTCTTAGCACCTCCTGAATGAAAGAGATGAGTTTGTTCATGAAATGGGCTACAGTATTTTAATGCCATGAAAACTAATTGGCATGTAAGAATGAAGATAATCCCCACTAGCACACCTAATTAGAAGAGCAATCCTCATTTTCCTCATGCAGTCTCCTCTCAATTTAGAAGGAGCTCAGGCACAGAAATTGCTTGTCAGCCTTTGAAGTTCCAGCTTCTAGCATGAGCCAAATGTGTAACTTTTTAAAGCATTTGTATTTGAGAGAACCCCACAGGATAAATAGTGTTTATTCATAGAGCAGTAGATTGTCACAACATTGCGAGGCATGGATGTTGCTGCAATCAGAATACTGACACATCTGAGAAAGGAGGTTGGGGTGTGCCACTCACAGCTGATCAAATGAAATGTGCCTTTGCCTGCAGTAATCCTGATTTAGTGCAGTCACAGCTCTCTCTTGATCTGCAGAAAAACTCACCCCAGCTGATACCTGGCTGTAAAAGTCCATGTGAGGTGACACTTCTTTGAGAACAGAGGCTGACTTAATTAACTGATGCTTGGATGCTCTGGTTTTCCAGTGCTGGCAGAAGAGTCTGTGGGATCCTATTTTGGAATCCTACCCCAAAAACAGAGTTGGATATAATCCAGCCAGTTCTGTCCCTACTCCTGTCAGAGGCCTCCTACAACATTTGCAAATCTTTGTAACCTCGAACCTGATCAAATCTGAAGATGTGAAGGTGCTCCCATGCAGACCCTGATGTAACTGATGGCAAAACATGCTATTTATATGCTTGCAGAAGCAGAGAACACATAAAAGGCAAATGTTTCACTTAAAATTCTTTCTCATGAGCAGCTGAAGAGGTTGAGGCCAGGCTGAATCCTCACACAGACAGGGGAGGATATGGGGGCCTTGGAGCTAGGGAAATTTGTCAGTCTTTTGAAACAGGCTCTTGACTTCCCAAAGCCAAGACTTTGGAGATTCCCAAAGAAGCAGCTGCCTGTGGGAGATGGGGCTGGCATAGGCAGTACAGAACAGCATGATGAGGGAGATGGGAGATGTTGCAGGTCGTTTGTCTTCCCTGGTGGCCAGGTGACTGGGTTGGGTTACTTAGCAGAAATTGCAGACTGAATGCAAGGCGAACAAGGTGTCTGGTTTGGCCTCCTGGTGTCTCCTCCAGGCTGTCTCCTGAAGCAAGTTTCACATGGAGCTGGAATTCCTGCTTCCTGCTGGTGAGTAGGATTGGAGCACTGTGCTTGTGTGCCGTTTTCTGTCTTTAAAAGCTATGTGTCTGTAGCAGCCTGCCATTGTTAATGGACTATAGAATGGCACAGGAATGGTAAGAGGGAACTGCCAGCTTGGTGCACAGATCCACTGTCCTCCAGGAACACTGGCAGTTAGAGAGCCATCTGCTTGGCTCTGAAGACAAAGAAAAAAGCTGTAAATACACTTAAAATTGGAGATGGCCCTCTGAGGGTTAATGAAAACCAAAAGGAGTTCTGGTCTTTGCCTGGCTCTGAAGGGAACCGGGTGGAGCATCCAGACTTCCTCGTTTTAACTTGTCATTTAAGCTTTTTATTCCACTACAGACTAATTGGGACAGCAGGGGCTGTTAAAGGAAATGATATAAAACTTGATCTCTGTATGCTCCCTCTGGCTCCCCAGAGCATCATCACAGTAAATAAGAGGTTTGCCTGTGGAGAGGGATGCTGAGAGCAGTGATTTCCCTGGTAGAACTCTTGGGGAATACTGCATGCCATTCCCTCCCCAGGTGCCATAAGCACTGGGATGACTTCCCAGTCGGGATCTGGGTGTACTGGATAGTTAGTGGAGGGAGGCTGTGAGAGGAGGGAGCAATGAGGGGAGGGGAAGGGACAAAAACCTTGCAGGAGGAAAAGGCTGCAGCAGCACCTGAAGAGGCTTTGATCGGAAAAGGGTGTGGAAGCGCGGCGGTGATTCCTTGTGGAAGCTGTTTCAGAGGGATATGGGTTACCGCACCTCCTCCCTTCGGCAGAGCCTCGGCATCCTCTGACGGTGGGAAAGACCTAAGGATGCTACCGCATCCTCCGAGCTGCAGAAAGAGGCAGGGAAGCCCCGCTTTCCCCTTTTCAGAGGCACGGCGGGGCGATGTACGGGGGTCATGGAAGTGTTGGTCGGGGGACGGGCGGGGCGGCTGCGGTAGTTGCCAAGGAAGGGAAAGCGAGCTCGGCTTGCCCAGCCTGTGAGAAAGTTGCCCTGCTCTGAAGGGGAGGGGGCGGCAGGAGAGGAGAGGAGAGGAGAGGAGAGCGGGGCGCGGGGGCGGCTCCGCCCGGGGGCTCGCAGTGACGCAGCTCCGGCGGGGCCCCC
>NW_005054521.1:799502-822255 GCF_000277835.1 Geospiza fortis
CTCGCGCCGGGGAGGCGGCGGTGGGTGCGGGACCCGCAGCCCGGGTTCGCCCCTCGGGAAGGGGCGGCGGGGATGGCGCTGGGAGAGAGCTCCCCGGCTGCTCCGCCTTTATTTTTATCCCGGTGCAGCGTCTTTGCACAAAGACTTCTCGGTGCCGCTTCGTTCCAGCGGTGCTGCTGGGGTTTTGCCAGCCGGTGCTGGATGCTGGGAGGTGATGGCAAAGTAGCGGCTCTGCGGGTTTAACTGACAGGGTTTTTAATTTTTTTGCACGCGGCATTAAATAATAAAACCCCGTGGTGAAATGAACCTTAAACACAATAGAATGAGGTGGTGGCTTGGCTCTGTAGCGTTTTTTGCATACTTACATCATTGGTTGAAAGAGTCGGTGTCATTCTGGGTTGAGTATTTTTGGCTTTAGGTCTGTTAGAAATCTCCACACTTCTGGGACTTGCACAGAGACTGTGAGGAAGTTGACTGCCTTAAGTGCCTTTATTGAAATCAAAGAGGGAGGGTGGAATACGGAGGGGAAGAGCCCCCAGCACAGAGAAGCTCACACACTTATACCATAGATTCTATGGGGGTTTATTACCAAATATTTTTCCCTGTTTATCAAAGGTTTATCCTATTTATCAAAGTACCTGATCAAACAGATCAGATACTTTACATCCTTTGTGGCTGTCATGCTTTCAAATGTTGAACTGGTTAGACATTAACTTCAAGAACTTTCTAGTACTCCTGCAAATCAATATGCCTAAATTTCAGCGATCCTGCCTAGGAAGACACTGTGACATTTTGGTGAGGAATGACACTGCACTGAGTCATCTGTGCTGATGAAACAAAGCCATGTGGGGATTTCATCAGGGACCCACCTGAAGATCTGTTCTAATCTTGGAGATGCAAGCAAAAACCTTGTGAATTTGTCCTGCATTTGTCATTTCTCATGATATTCATCAACTCTCAGCACTTAGGCAAAATCAAATAATCTGATCACAACTGCCTGGGCAGACTTGGTTCAGGAGGGTAAAGCTGAGCCAGGGCTCAGCTCTGCTCCGTGGGGCTGTGGTTTGTTTCTTGCTGTGTGTTCAGGTGCAAGGTTTCCATGCTGGCCCATGCTCTGGCTTCGCTCTGCTCTGGAGCCCTGCCGTGCTCCCGGTGCCTGCTGTGTTCCTGCAAGGTGGGTGTCCTGCTGCCTGAGCCCACTGTCCCTGTCAGGGTGGTGGCCTCACCCCTCCTGAGCATTCGTGGGGAGGATGGCAGCTGTGTTGGCCAGCACCTTCAGGTGGCAGGTGGCCCCAAGGGAGCTCTTGCCAGCTGGCACTGGGGGCTGGCACTGCCAGCACTAGGTAAAGTGGGACACTGCTGGCTCCCCACTGCCTTCCTGGCCCAGCCCTGGCAGAGCAGCTGCCTTTGTGTTATTTATTTCAGGCTCTGGCATGGATTGGAGCCTCATCCTGTTTCTCCAGACAGGTTAATATGAGGTTTGTCCAATAACCATTTGGTTCTCCTGACGTTGTTATGATGCTCCCTCTTTGTTCATGCTGCCTTTCACTGTTAACCAAGCTCTTGGGAGCTTTTGAATGACAGCAAAGACAGTGGGTACAGCCTGACTTTGTCTTCCTGTGCCACTGACAGCACTCAGGGGGTGGCCTGAAGTGGGAAAAGATGTACCAGGAGTTTGTCTGCTCTGTGCTTTATCCCGTCACCTGGGTGTGACTCACAGATGTGCTGTGGCTGCATCACTCAAAGGACAAAATCAGTTGTTTGCCCTGGAGCCTGTCAGGTTTTCACAGGGGCTGGAGGAGCAGAGGAGCCTCCCCAGAAAGAGCTCATGAAGGGGCTCATACCTGTGCTTTCAAGTGAGTGGAGCCTGGGAGCAGCTCCTGCTGTAAGAGCAACATCCCCAACACCTGTGGGATTGAGAGAATGTCTTTTTAAGACTAACACTTGTTTTGGTGGGAGAGGCTTTGTCTCCTGCCTGCAGCAGCCTGGCAATCATTTGCATACTGGGTTAGTAAAGGAGCTGGAGCTGCCTCAGGCAGCTCTGAACGCCTGAGCTGGGGGAGAGGCTTGGCTCTGAGCAGCACCATCTCCCCTCACACACCACCTGGCACTCTGGGGGAGGCATGCAGTGCTATTTTAGGGGAATCCCTTCTGTGCTCTCCTTCTGTGGGTTCCCTTCTCTGATGGCACTTGTATAGGCAGGGAAGGGCTAGGGGCTGGAGAAGCACATCCCTGCATGTGTGTTTGGGGGAAAGCACAGAAATATCAGAGTTATTAGTGTATGATGCTCAGCTATTACACTCTGAGTCAGTGCTCCAGGGGATGTCTGCTTCCTCTGCCAGCACAGAGAATAAAAAGGTTGTGTTGCTTTAAATAGTGTAGGGCTACGTGCTCCCGTCTTCCTTGGGACAGTGTTCATTCTCCTGATGCTGGGAGGTAAAACTGACCTCCTTTACCTCCATGATGTGCTGTGTGTTCATCTGTTTCAGGAGGTCTCTCACTGACATAGCCAGAGGGAGGTCATGGTTGTATTTAGGACTCCCCTGACCCATGTAAGGACTTCAGGGCTGCACCTCAAACTGTGTGTGTGCTGTGATTCTGCACCTTGGGAGGCCTGCACAGCCAGGATTCAACAGGCCCTGCTTCCACACAGTGCTGTGGGGCTGCCACAGGGGCTTAACCTCACTCCTGGAAATCTCCAGGTGCGTGGGAATTGACACAGTTCATTAATGACACACAGCAGCCAAGCTCATTACCCAGCTGGAGCATTGCAGCAGTGATGGCAGAATCAGGCAGCACGGAGGTTTTATGGGCATTAGCTTCTTTCCAAAAGCAAATTCCTTGGCCCAGGCACAGTAGAACTGATGTAGGGAGGTGTGAGTTCTCCCACATGTCCCCAGGGCAGAGAGAGTGAGGGATGGGTTGTACTGCTTCCTTCCAGAGTGGTTTTCCACTGAGATTTGGGGGGATTTTGCTTATTTCTTGGAATGATAATGGACCACTCAGAGAATGGAAATTTTCCTGTCTCTTCTGGCTCTCTCCATCCTTGCAGGAGCCACCTCCAAGTGAGACAACATTTCTCCAGCAGGACTGGGACAGTAGCTGCTTTAAAGTCTTTAAGAATGGTCTGCTGTTGGCAAGGGGTGCACCTAGAGCTTCTCCAAGAAGCCAAAAGATTCTTGGGGTGCAAACAGGCCTTGCTTGTTGGGTTTGATTTATTTTTTTTAACTGGTGCAACTACATAAGGACCTGGTTTGAAGTAAAGTTCCCTTTTGGAATCTGAACGTGGTTTTCTTTGGTGTTGTGTTTTTTGTGGGTGGGGTTATTCTTGGTGTATACTATTTTAGTGCTACAAGTGTTACCATGCCTCTTCTCTCGTGCTATGCCTCAATTTTAGGTGGCTTTTCCATCCAAATAAGGAAAGATTTAATGTGGAATGTGCCTGGTTTAGTTGACTGCCAACCCAAAACCCAAGCTGCCTCATCAGACCAATTTGACTGAGGACTCCTGTCAGTGATGCTTGTGTTGATGAATCTCTAATAATTAGTATTTCTTCCAGGTGCCAGCACAGTTCCAGTGGAAAAAGACCATACTGAAGAAATGGTGAGTAGCTGCTTGTCAAACCAACCCCAGAAAATACCAGTGACGTGTTCCCCATTTCTTTAATCTCTCAGGACAATGCTTCATTTTTTTCCCAAGGGTAAATTTTTTAAAAGCTGATGGCTGGTGTGGAACTCAGAGTGCCTTTAGCTGCCAGGAGATGCCTGCCTGCACCTCAGTGTGTTTGGTGGAAATGGGAACTGGCTCTTGTGTCAGTGTGATACTTGTGAAGCTCTGCATTGTACAGCTGCTTGAAAAGTGATCTGAAATATTGCACAGTACATGTTATTGTACTGACAGCTTTGGGGAAAGATGAAATACCTGCAGTTACCTACTGTGTTACAGACTCAATGCTGTAGTCCTTCCTCTCCTTCTTTGAAAGGAGATCTCACCCTGTGTGATTAAATAAATGCCATCAGCTGCTCCCAGAGCTGACACCAGACCCCCTGCGCTGGTTGTTCACTGGTTGTGATCATTTAGATCAGCAAACACCTGGTAATAACCAGAAATAGTTAAAAAGACAAATGGCTCTGTAAATGTTTCATTGTCTCCTCCCAGTCAGCCTGAGGCTCTTGTACCCTCAGCAAACAGGAGCACTTGTTCTCACCATCAACTTCAGCCCCTGAAAATCATTTTATACAGAGGACATACTTTGGCAGTGCTTAGAATTAGAGCACATTGTGTGACTTTCCTAAATCAATCAATTTTCTCTGCTTCCAGACAGCCCAGTTGAATGTTCTGTGCTAAAAACCAGGCAGGACTGAGAGCACACACAGGTGAAAAGGTGTGGAGTGTGTCCCTGACAGAGGACATGGAGGTATTTTAGTGTATTGGCAGTCTAGACTGCCTTTGCAGTATCCTCATATGGACAGATCCCACAGGATAATCCTCATCCTTTGAATGTGTGTTGTGTCTGTTTATTTTATAGGGTGTGTTACCACATGTTTGACTTTCCTTTGTACTGAGTAGGGTATTTAATATTTTAAAAGGTACAAAAGAAGCCCCTTAGCTCTGCAAACAAAAGGGGAGATGAAAAGACCTGTCTGTTCTCTTCCTGCTGGTACAGGAGTGAGGAGCAGAGCCCATATGTACAGGATTACTCAAAACTCATTAATAACAGCCTAAACTCTCATTTCCAACAGGCTTTTCTACCAGCTGGGTCAGAAGTAAAGTTTCCATTTTTGCCATGAGGATTTTCTCTCCTGTTTTGTCTCCTCCAGGTAACACGGTGCATTGTGGAGGTTCTGTCCAACGCTCTCTCTAAGCCCAATGCACCCCCCATTAATCCTGAATGCAAAGAAATCCTGAAGAAGAGTAAGTACAACGTTATCTGGACTCAGGAAAGGAGTTTGGTGCATGGTTTCTCTCTGGTGATGGAGCTGGTGGACTGTTACTTCAGCCTGTGTGAAACTGGTGCCTCCAAATTTCGGTGCCAGAATTCTGGTGTCCTTCTGTCTGTCTCTCTCAGGGAACAAACAGCCTGACCCGGGAATTCTCAGGGGTTCTTGCCTGACACTTGTGGCTCCCTCCCTGAACCACCTGGAGAGGCTGAGAGGACTTAACAAACACTTTAGGTAGCCTGAGAAGATGAAGCATAACTATTGCAAAGCATCAGATTTCTTTGATTTTTTTCCAGTCAATTTTTTAAAAACTCTTAAAATTTGCTAAAAAGAGTCCCTGGTGGTTTTGGGTAGCTTGAATAGATAGATGTTTTTTTATTGTGAATAAGCATCTGTGATGGGCCTGGTCTGGCATTCAAAGAACTGAACACAACTCCAGATCCCATTGACTTTTAATGGGAATGAGAGCTAGCTTGACTCAGTACTAAAAATGTGATCACAAAAAAAGCCAAAGAAGGAAATTTATTCTGGAAATTCCAGGGGAACTTGTAAAATGCCTAATTAAGTGGAGTTAGTTAATCATTTTCCAGGCAAGCATACAAAATAGTGGCAAACTAATGATTTTGAAAACAGAATTAAGAAATCAGTTCTGTCCAAATTTCTTTAGTACTTTGGGAAGCCAGTTATGTCTTTGAAATAACACTTCAGTGGAGGGTTGGATTACTCCATGATGCTGCTTTTGTTATTGTAGGTGATAAAAATGACAGAGAGAGAAGTGAAGACGAACAGCCTGAATTGAGGCATCCCAAGGACCCAGCAGAGACTGAAAAACATCCTACTGGGAGCATGGAGAAAGAGCAAAGGCAGGCAGAAGAGGAATCTAAAAAGTACATGGAAGGAGGTGATGAGGAGAAGCTTGCTCATGAGGAAGGTAAAAGTGAGGAGGAGGAGGCTGGACACCACACACCTGCTCAAGATGAGACACTTCACGTGGAAGAAAAAAAGCACTACCAGGAAATTGGGAGAGAGGAGGAAAGGAATTACCACAGTGAAGAGGAAAGCAAAGAGGGGAAGTGTTGTGAGGATGTAGAGGCTGCTGTTGTCACCAAGAAGTCCCACTCAGAGGGCATGAGCATGGATGAGTTCCGTGGTGGGAATGATCAGAGCCCCAGGGGCCGCTGGCACCTGGAGGAAGGAATGCAGAGCCCTTCCAAACAAATTCGGGAAGGTGAAGAGGGAGAGGAAGAAAGGAGTGAGAAATACCACCATGAGTCTCAGGAACGTGCTTTCTCCCACCAGCAGCAGCGTGAAGAATCTGAGGAGAGTGAAGAAAGGGAGGAGGGAAAGGAACCCTTCAAAGGCAAAGGTTATCATGGGAAGCACAGGGCGGGTGACTCCAATGAAGAGAAGAGGGGCCATGGTGGTGAGAGGGGGGAACCAGCAGGAGGATCACACCCAGGGGAGGCCAATCTCTGGGAGCAGTGGAAGCACCGACAGAAACATCAGGAAGAGTCTGAGGAGAAGGGTGGCTCTCCTGGGAGGCATGGGCCCGAGGGGCTGCAGGAGGAGGGGCCTGCAGAGCAGGGCAGTGAGGAGCTCAGCTGGCAGCAGAGCCAGGAGAGCAGGGAAGAGGAAAACAAGAGGCACCACCACAGTGAGGAGAGCAGTGAGAAGTGGCACGAGGAGAGGAGGCAGCACAGTGGATCCCACCATCCTGGGGGCAGGATGTACCTTGCTGATGGAAGCCAGGAGGAGCTGGCCAGGTACCTCAGCCAGGAGAGGCAGCGCCGTGTTGGAGGGAGAGCCCGCGTAGGGAACAGGCAACAGGAGGGGTCCCAGAAGGCCCGAGAGCACAAGGGGCAGGCCAGCAGGCGCTACAGCACTGAGGACAGCCTGGAGGAGGAGGTGGAAAAGAAGCATCACAGCAGTGACCAGGTGGAAAATGAAGAGGAGGAAAGGTTTGCAGAGAGAGAAGAATACAGAGGCCATCTCCCTGCAGAGAAAGAGAAGAGAACCGCAGCATCCTACAGGCCATTCTACCCACTGCTGTGGTGGAAAAGCCAGCACTTGGACAAGAGGGACAGTGCAGGGGAGCAGCTTCTGGAGGGCAGGGAGGAAGGCAGGCCTGAGAAGAGCCTTTTCCCTGAGTACAATGACTACGAGTGGTGGTCAGAAAAGCAAATCCAGAGCGCTCTGAAGCACAGGCGCAGCGAGAAGAGGAATCCTAGCAAAGCGAACAGATACGATGTGGAAAGGCAGTACAACAAGATGGATCAACTTGCACAACTTCTGAACTACAGGAAGAAGTCAGCTGAACTCCCAGGGCTGTACAGCTCTGGAGAAGACCTGAAGAAGCGTCACGTGGCTGGGAATGACAGAAGGAGCCTAAGCCAGAGGCCCCTGACAGAAGAGGAGGTAAGTGCACAGCAGTTTCTCTAAAAAGCTGGGGAAACACACTCCCAAATCCATTCCCAAGGCAGGTGGGAAACTGCACAGAAAAACACAAACAAGATTAAGTCACAGTTAAGGTGTGAGTAGATCTTCAGTGATTTAAAAATCTGCTTTCTGTGAACAGTGGAACTTTGAGTTTGCTGAACTACCCCAGGGCACAATCTGTGGGATAAAGACACAGCTCCTGTCTGCTGCAAGGCAGGAAGGGAACGATCTTATTCTCCTTTTGGCCCCGCCTCTCCCTCGAGGCTCCACAGACTGACAAAACAAAGGTGCCATTGCAGCAGGAGCAGAGGGGAAACTGACAAGCACCACTTGGGCTGTCGGGTTGTTTAAAATACCCAGCTGAAAAGTGAGTTGGGTGTTTAGAGGGAAATCAGCTGCCCGTGGACTTCCCAGCTGGAATTGCAGAGCAGAACCTGCACTGCACCTGTAAGTCCAGTTCCTATGTGCAGTTCACACGTAGTGAATCCTCTTCTTTTTGTTGGACTCCCTGTTCTGCTCCAGCATCCAGAAAAACTGAGCCTACAGCCATCAGTTAGCTCCCATCAGCCACATCCTCCTGGTGTGTGTCAGTGTGTCTGCATTGCACAGAGCTGTGCTGGGAGCAGGGAGGCTGGACACTGATTTATTTACCCAGGTGTGAATTGGTGTTAACAAGTCATCCTGGTAAAGGCTTGGTGCATAAAGCTTCTCCTGCTCTCTGTGCCTGTGGAGCTGTGCCCTCACTGCCCCCTGTGCTGGCTGTGGGACCCCCAGGGACAGCAGCTGCAGCTGTGACATGGCAGGAGGCCACCTATGGATGGTAACGGTGCTTTAAGTCTACAGGGAAGAGGCTGTAATTAGGGCCAGCTCTCACAATTAAAATTTTGATGCTTTCCCCAGCCCATGTTCAGTCCAAAGCAGGGAATTTCACCAATCTCCCAAGTCTTTGCAGCACTGCTGTTAACACCTGCTCTGCTCAGGGACCGGGAAGTGGCAGGACAGAATCTGCCTTGGAAATGGCCTTTCCTCTCCTTTCCCTGCAACAAAACAGCGTTAACAATGATGTGTGAAACGCTCTCTGTTTTCACAGGAGAAGCAGCTGGAAAACCTGGCCACCATGGATCTGGAGCTGCAGAACATAGCAGAGAAGATCAACAGCCTCAGGAGAGGCTGAAGGTGTCCTGTGTTCTGTGGTAAAGTCACTGCCACTGGATTGTTGTTTGCCCCAAACCCAGGAAATACTATTCACTGTCCACTCTTGTGTAGTGATTTACACAGCTGAAAGTGTCTTTAATTTGCTGTTATGCTCCTGAGACCTGAATGGCATGAATTTTAGTAACATAACCTTTCATGTGGGCAGGTATTTTTAATATGCTTTTGGAGATAATTGTGTTAGTGTTCTTCAGGAATATATTTGTCTGAGTTTGCAATAATAAAAACCATTGATCTTGGACCAAACCTTCTCCTTGTTCATGTGGCTGCTGGGGTGATCTCAGAGTGAGCTGATCAGGTGTGTAGATTGTGCACAGAACAGTGGTGCTCCACCACTCTTTTAAAAGTTACAAGGAGCCCATCTGTGCATTGTTTGCCACTTTGCATGAGCATGAGAGGGAAGAAGGAATTTGAAATCTCAATTGTGATTTATTTCTTGTTTCCTTCCTCATTTTCACTGCATTTTACAAGGATTATGGCCCATTTAAAAACTGGGATTCAGTGTTGAGACTGTGTCAGTGTCACTACTGGTAAAATGAAGCCAGTTTGGCCTTGATCCAAATTAACTCCTTATGTGTTCCAACACTGTTTATTTCTCAAACTGCTCTATTATGCAAATATATTTTCCCCATGTCATTGTTTTTTATTGTCACAGTATTTAAGATAAGCAGCTGTCTAGAATGAAGAGATGGTGAAATCTACCTCCTCTCCTTTATGGGTTGTTCACATAAGGAGGAGAAGAAAAGAGAGAAACTTCCCAAAAAGTAGAAAAACAACACTGGGAAGTTTACAAAAAGCAGAGGTAGATAAAACCTGAAGATGTAGTGTACCTGTTCTCCCTAGAGGAACCCTAATCTGCTTCTTTCCATGAAATACAACCCCTGTTTCCAGCTAAGGCTGCCCTAAAAGAGTATTACTCTCCTCAAAATACTGAATTTTACAGCTTTATCGAGTCTCAGCACTTGATCCCTAAGCTCCAGGTTCTGTCCAGACACTGATGAGGGAGTTCAAGAATGGAGGCCCAGCCCTCCTGGCCCTATGAGCTCCACTGGGGTGTAATGGAGTGCAGCCAGCAGAGTACTGTCCTCCTAAAGCCTATGCTGGACCTTTCTATTTCCAAAAAGAGGGAAAAGTAAGAGAAAACATAAATCTCTTTAGGGAAAACACCCTGTAGTTTAATTGAAATGGCAAATGCAAAGTTAAAAAAAATTAATTAAAAAAAGCCCAACATCTGAAAGATCTAACAGGAGAATAAATAAATATACATACAGCAGTTTCCAAAATAGTCATATCTTAAAAACATACAGCAACTCTCAGAAAATGTCTTGGAAAGTGACAGACAATATTAATAGTGACATTATTTAAATATTTAGTATTTTAATTTAAGAACATGCACTTTCTCCTCTGCATTTATTTCAGAAAAATGTGGAGTCATGCTGTAAGCATGGGGTCATCTCTACTATTAGATTTCTCTTTTTATTGTTCCTTTGGGGAAAAAAAAGTGTATGATTTTTGCTGTTCATTCTACTTTCTTAAATCACAGAACAGAGCTGAATTCTGTGTCCCAAGTGGGAGCAGATCACCACGTGGAATCCTGAGGGGAATCCTCTGCTGCATTTCTGGGAGAATGGAAAGCTAAGCTGGATGTGTTGATTCCAACTCAGCCTTTTAAAAAACTACCTTGTATTCAGATTTGGCAACAAACTAACAGAATGTCTGCACTGAGGCTTTGTCTGCTCTTGATCTTCTCTCCCTCTTGCAGTTCCCGTGAGTTTAGTGGGATGTTTGCTCCCAAGGGTTTTCCTTGACATTCAGATGATCTGAACTGCTAAGGAGCAGATGAGTCCTCCCTCTCCTGCAGTTCTGCTGATTCTCTGACAGATGCACGACAGGCACAGCCCTGTGCTGCCAACAGCACAGGAAGGACTTGTTATTTCACTAAACTCCTGAGATCTAAACTGTGAGTCATTCTCCAAATGTTAACAAGGAAGGTCTTGAAGTTTGCATCTTTTAGATGATGGCTCTTCCATCTTTAGTGCTTCTGAGTTACTGGAATCAGACTTGCCCTTCTCCAAGACGACAGTGATGCCAGACAGGAGGTACCCTCCACCTCCACTCATGGTCAGCTTGGGATGGCTGCGATCTGGTAAAACCTTTAAAACAAACAAACAACACCAAAACACACCCAGAACACACCCCACAAGCAGCACCGGTAAAAATCCACTCTGTGTGTGCACATCATGTTGAGTAATTTCAGCTTACAGGACAGGATGTCATTTTTTTCCCAGCCACAACAACAAACAGCCATTTGGGAAGTGTATTTATCTTTAAAGTAGCTGCAGAGGAGAATGCAGTTCTAAAAATCCATAATAATACAAAGCTGCTGCCTCACTGGTTACTTCTTCATGGCATTGCCAGCAAAAAAGATCTATATATAAAATAAATATCTATATAAATAAATCTAAATATATATTATAAAGCCAAGGTTTGAGACTCATGAAATGCCATGATGTGCTCAGAAGTGAGGTACTCTGCAAGAAAGCAGAGCTGCTGCACAAACCAGCCTGAAGGGATTCTGTGATTTCCAGTTCTGTCCCTGTCACCTTTCTGCAGCCACAGCACACCTCTGTATAAGGACTGTCCCTCCAGCTGTGCCTCCTGCTTGCCCCAGCTGCCATTGCAGGTCCCAGAGGTTTTACCTGTGTCCAGGACACTGCAGTGCTGTTCTCACTGTTCTCACCTGCACACAGGACCCCTGGTCAGGCCCACCTTGTGTGGACATCTAGGAATTATTAATCCTGTCACTCTGCTACAAATATTTCAGCAAACATTTAATAAAATGCAAGAAAGTAAAGTCTTTCCAGTGAAGCATTAAAGCTCTTCAGAACGCCCACTACTCCAGGGCAGAGCAAATGCCTGAGCTTACACATTGTTTCATTCAGTCAGTCCAACCTCCCCCCTTGTTTCAGGGAACGTTTTGCTCCCCAGAATTCCCGTGGTTTGGCAGCCTCCTGCTGCCATCCTTACCTGGTAGTTCCTTAGCCAGGTTTCAGACAGTTTCAGGTTAATGACTCCACCTCTTTCTCTCAGCTTGGTGTAGCATTCCAATAATGGCTTAGAAAAACCAAAGAGGAGGTAGGTTACACAGCAGAATGGCACCAGGCTTGAGCTGTAACAGCTGAAGTAACATCCTGATTTACCTCTTTATATTGGCAGTAGACAACAAAAGGCCTCGAAGGAGCAACAAATTCCAATAAAGAAAGTAACAAGGGTGTGGGATGAAACTTGCTGGCTACAATTAAGCTGCAAAAAAAGTTTCATGCACATTAGTTTTCTGCTTCTGAAACCTGCTCACCAAGTGACATTTCCTCCTACTTAGCACAGCAATCAATTACAGCTTAGAAGTGTCTCATCAGCATGTTTTCGTTGCTCTGACAAGTCCCCAAATGTAAAAACAAATCATTACTTCCTATTGGTGTAATTAAAAGGCTGAAGCATTGCTCCCCAAAGTGCAGAATATTAAAAGCATTGCAGGAGCACTCACTTCAGCTCTGTTGGGCTCCACAGTAATTCTTACAGTCTAAGAAATTTCATGTTGCTTGCTCTGCCCCAAGACCATTTTCCAAATACAATTTAAGTTTTGTGACTGCCAAATGTTGCTTAGAATGTAACCTCAGTCATGACTCTTTAGACTGAGCAGTCTTCATTTAATAATTTTATATAAAAAGAATATTTAAAGAGAGAACAAATCCTTAATAGGCATGACTAAAAACCTTTTAAAAAGAAACTATGTCCTTGACAACCTAAAGCCTTCATATTTTGTTCTCTATCCTCATTTTAACATCACACAATAACTTGGATCTACAGATGGTTGAGATTCTCTACCACTATCTCCAGTTTTAATCCAAAAAGTCACTGCTGAACTACACTGCAAGAAATGGTTGATAATTAGTTAATTAGCTATTAAGTTGTGCTTGTGCAGAAAGAAGGGGCTAATCAAACTCCTCCACAGTGTACAGAGGCTACTGAGATGCCCCATCAATTAACATTTGTTCTCCAGGGGAATGTGCAGCACTGGAGCAGAGTTAAACTTGCCTGGCAAAAGGGAGATAAAAACTGATGTTCAATTTTGTAAAAACAGCAGAGATAAGGAGGTGAGATAATTCTTTTTCAATTGTTCCCACTTTGGTTGTTTGCCAGCCATGGCCTTGCAGACCATTTATTTCTAATGCAAACCTCAAAGGAATTGTGCTCCATCATGAACCAAGCAGGCCATAAAGGAAAGCCTCATCCTGTGCCTTGGAATGCTGCACTGGCACTGCCAGGGGCTCTGCCAGACTCCAGGAAGGGAAGTGAGGGCTGAGAGACTGGGAAAAGCAAATGCTGCTCTTTCATATGGCAGCACAGATTGCTGCCAGCAGGGAGCCTGGCCAGGCACAAAATGGATGCAGTGGGTGAGGGGGGAACAGGAAGGGGCAGAGGGAGGGGCATGGTCTAATTCCAAACATTTGGCATGTCTATGAACAAATTTCTGCTTCCATAGTGTCAGGAAAATCGAATAGTCTATCTCTAGAGTCTTCTTTTAATGAATACCAAATACCCAATGAACATCTTCCTTTTTCCCCTCAGTGGCCTAACATCAGACCTCAGCTCTTGCCAAAGGAATCAAACCAACAGATCCAGCACAATGTTTTACCACACAACAGCACAGAAGGTAGAAATTTAACTGGAATGGTATTTTCTACATTCAGTAATAAATACTGTTAAATTCAGGTACCTAAAGTTGGTACCCACCTTTGCCTCATGAACAGCTTTTCTCTACTCTGCCAGTACGTCCCATCTTTCTGCCCACCTCCAATGTTAAGCACCTTTTTCCCTATCCTTTCCCTGTTTCTCTCCTGCAAAAAGTCCCTGAACCCCTATTTTCCCTGTCTGTTTCTAGTCCTTAATTTGAAGCATTTCCTTATTCCATGCCAAGTTTTCTGTGGTTCCTGATCTCAAGGAGCAGTGCCTATAAAAGGCAGATGACTGAAGAAAGGGGATCAGCCCTCTGGGACAGTGCTCTCAGGCACTGTAAATTCTATTTACCCCCATCCTGCTGGAGCCTTCCTAAAGCCAGGAATAACTCATCCCTTCAGGAATGTCATTTGTTACAGCTTTCATGCATTATAGAGGACAAAAGGAGGATAAAAGTGATTGAAAACAAATAAAGAGACAAATAATAAACAGGCCTCCTTGAACGGAATCAACAGCTGAATGTGCTATTTTGCACAGAAGGAAATGACAAGTGAAGTCAAACATTAATTTTGCCTTTGCCAGATCATGCACAGACATTAATTACAGAGATGGTGCAGCAAACAGCAGTGAAACCAGACCCAGACACTGCCACTGTTCAGGCAGCTCCATGGTCACAGGCACTGCCAGACAGACGTGCAGAGCTTTTTACAAACCTCCTTCAGCTCTTCAGTGCTTCAGAGAACACAGAATTACCTGGTTCTGCATGTTTATAAATTCTACCACTTAAATGTGCTACATGAGGTATATCAATGAGCAATGAGTTAAAACATTTCATAGTAGTAAAACCCAAAAATTATACACAAGCATTTGAAAATAACCAGTAAATGTGCAGTAAAATTTATTCAAGCAGAACAGCTTCATTTCCAGTGAACCAATATTCTTTGGAAGAAAACAAATTAATATGTTATTAAATTAACTGAATTAATGCTACCTGGTTAACTTGAATCACTCCAGCATTTGCTAAGAGCACAGTGAAAAAGTCACACCCACCAAAGGCTCTTACACTATTTTGGAGCTCAATTTCTAGGAATACATTGATTGTGTTTGTTTTAAATTTATGATATTAAATCTTTGTGCTGAATTGTTCCTCAGGAGTAACTGATCCTGGGTAAAACAGGTAAAATAAAGTTTGGGGTTTTTTTTTCCTTTGTAAAAAGGAAATTAGTTTCTAAAAACATCTAACCTAAAAAAACCCAGAACAACAAATTTAGTTTCACTTCAATGAAATTAAAACCTCAGGTTCTACTTTGCTAATTAGATTCCTGTTATTTTATGGGAGCCATTTTGAATTAGATTCTACCTGGGCTCTGGTTTTCTTTGGATAGATTTTTTTCATTTTTAATATTTGCTCATATTTAGTTGACTTTTAGATCATTTCAAGCCATTTAAATGAAAGAAAAAAATCTCAACCAGTGCCTTTTGTGCCCCCAGTTCCCTGCTCCATCCCATGGCCTGGGATGTTTCAGAGCACTAAATTGGGAACACCATTCCCAAACTGTGACAGCTCTAAGCAGACTCACCCATCAGCATTCTTCCCTCTCAGCAAAGCTGCAGCTTCTTTCAGCTTTTTCCTTCTCTCCCACTGTTTTATTTGCTTTTCCCGAACCTTTGAACAACAAAACAAACAGCTGGCACTTTAACTGGTAATTATTTATCAAATCATTATTACCTGCATTTTCAGTTTTTGAATCTTAATGTAAGACAAAAGACAACTTCCAGAGTTCCACTTAAACACCTGACTAAGCTGCATTTCAGCAGGGCTGAATCAGACAGCAGAATTTTATGTCCACAGATGTTGTGAAACCTGAACAGCCACAATAAATATTCTTACATTTTCTTTATTTTCTTTCTCTTTGTTCTCTTTAAACTCTACATCTTCAGCATTAATGTCCATTGTGTCTTGCTCTTCTGTTGGATTGATGTCCATAGGTGCTTCAGTAGCAGGTTCCTCCTCTGTTTCCTGCAGGGAACTCTGTTTCTCCTCACTCAGTCCATTGCTTTCCTCTTCCACCAGGGCATTCTCCTCAGGCTCTGCAGGCACAGTCTCTGTACTGAATGTCCCAGACAGGAGACTCTGCACTTTGCTGAGCGGAAATTCATGAAGATTATCAAAAAAAGGTTTGGGAAATCCAAAACAACTGGTGGCAGCTCTAACAGGTCCCCCTCCTGGGTACATCTGAATGATGGATCCATAGCCTGTGGGAGGGAAAGAATCAAATTGGAAAACCAGAATTCGTAAAAATCTAAAATTCTTTCTAAAATGCTTAAATGAAGGGTCCATTTTAAAAAAAGGAAGTAAACTGCTTCTCTTAATCAAACCATCAAATTTAACAAGCTGTGGAAATATGCCTCAAGGTAGGAAACCTTTATTGAAAGGACAACAGTTACTGAAACACAGAAGGACAAGGTAACTCATGGAGTATTTGTGTATTAAACATGTGTTTAGGATTAGCTCAGAAGCTAATATTAGCTTCTTTCTTCTAATATATGAGCTGTTAGCTCATATAAGCAGTGACAAATTGCTAGAAAAAGCTAATTTAATAAATAAAAGGCAAAATTGTAAAGTTTGTTACTTGTTTATGGAGTTGCTTGGATAAAACCCAGAAGTTAATTTAAAGAGCCTTATTTGGCAAAGAATTTCTTCAATATCCAGGCCCTAAAGGAAGAGCTGTGAGATGTTAAACACATTCAATAGTTAACTGAAATTGTATCTTATTTACTTCAAGAAGTAGCCCTATGGCCAAAAGCCAACCTGCAGTAGCACTGCCTGTGTGCTTCCCAGACAGCAGACAGCACATCTGTGTGCACATCACATCACCTCCTGCCTTTCCAGGCTTCTGGAATTTAATTGTCACCTCTACCTGGTGTCTTAGAGTAACGAAACTGATAACTGAGTTCCAAAGACAAATCAGGAGTCAAACTTCTCCCAGAATAAGCTGAAGGAAATGTCATATACTTTCAAAACACACACTAAATCTGGTGCAGTGAACAAGAGGAACTGCAACATTTCCACTGCTGTCAGAATTCCAGTGGCACTATTCCTGTTTTCTGCTATTTCCTTTCCCGGACTTCCAGGTGTCTGGGAAGGATCTCCATACAAGCTCTTTCCAGCTTTTTCTGAACTCAATGTCATAATGCTAAGAGAGGAAGTAAACCAGATCTACATAAAGGACTATAAATTTAATAAAACTAATCATATAACCAATTATATCAAATCTAATTCTCTTTTTCAATGGTTTTTTAAGTACTGAAAAAAAAAATCCAACTGATGCAAAAACTTTCCTCAGTGGAAAAACAAGTTTTTCCTTGAATCCTGGAGGTGGTAAGAGCAGATTTCAAAAGCTGAGGAAGCATTTTGGAGTGCTGCTCTCAGCAGTGTCCCACAGGTGTGTGTTTCCACCCCCCCTTGGTGTAGCTCACCCCCCATTCTCTCCATCACAGCCCCCAGCACCAGGCCTGCACACGTTTCCATGACAATCATCTTGTTGCCAGCATGGACGTTTCCCAAAGTCAGCATCTGAGCCAGGGTGTCGTATCTCAGGTGGCTGGAAGACAAGAGGCATTGCACAAACATCAGTTTGCTTACAGACACTGCCTACTAGCCCAGGAGCCTGCCAAAAACAGTTGGATTGCAGGTAGATTTGGGAAAAGCATCAGTGACCTTCAGAGTCACCACACAGAAAATTACAATTAAGCATCTGATAATGAAGAACTAGAACTGGAGCCAACAGCCAGGAAAAGGAAAAGCAGGATATGCAGGAGGGTGCCCATAGCAAAGTGGCCATCTTGTGCTGTGCCAGTCAGAGAAAGTAGTTTTCCAACCTTTTGTTTGTTTTTTTCTCTGGGATGTCAGCTTTGTAAAGAACAAGTGGTATGGATGCATCTCCTAATCCAATAATGAATCCCTTGTGGTTTCCACCTGTTTTGCAGGAGCCAGCATCACCTGTTACCCAGGATCAAAACCCAGCACATGCACTGAGGACACTCAGTGAAAGCTACAGAAATTACAGCTGATCTTCAATAGTAAAAAGCAGCCAAGTGCAGAGATGTTGGAAGGAGAAGGAAGAAGGTTTGAGAAGCCTTTAATAACATGTATTTGAAAATTTTAAATCCCAGCATCTCAGATCTACTATTCCTTCGTTTAAAAATGTATCAGTCCACTGTTACTGTCTGTAACAATGTATCTCTTAGGTGAGGTGGGTGAAAATTAAACAGAGCCAGATCCCTGGAGTCATGGCCCAGTCTGACTCCAACCCCAATGTTACCCACACTTAAACCCACAGGCTTTTAAACTCTGGAGAACTGAAGATTCTGAATCCCTGACAGGTTAAAGACAACAATTCTTGCCTGTGTTAAGTGGCTGGTTATCTTGTTACTGAGCCAGAACCAAAGCAGGTAAGAGGTACCTTAGAAAATCAAAGAGCTTCTGTCTGTGTGGGCAATTAGCAAGGTGGTGTTGACAGGGAAATGGTGACTTCTGGTGCTGCATGCAAAAGAGTTCTCCTGTTTGCTGCCATATTAATTAATTGTCAGTATCACATTATCTTTCATTAAATCACAATCTTCACGTTCAAGGAAAAGAGAAGAAAGGTGAGTATTGTAAACTTTGGTATAGTGCAGGTATTTTAAAAGTATTAAAGTATCTATCTTTCTGTTGTCATTTGAAAAAAGAAACCAAATGAAAACTCACTTAATTTTTCCAGGTTCCCTTGCATAATACATGGTTGAAAGGATGCGAGTGGATGGTTTCACAATTGTAATAACTGCCTCATATCTGTAAAAAAACATAATCATGGTCTTATTTTAATCTCAACAATTTAGGGAATTACCAAGAATTTTTCACATTTTAACATTCACTTACTTTTTTTTCTTCTTCTTTATGTATTTATCTTGAGCAAATTCTGTTTTGTCTCTGAATGTTGTACTGTTCTCTATTAACTGTTGAACTATTTCCTTGGAAGAGACAATTCATTTTTGTTACAGCTAGCATTTATTTCTCATTCATTTCATAGACAGTATTTTTTTTAAACAAGCACTGAAAATATTTTCTTCCAGTAGAGGCATGTATAGCATGAACTTCTCCTGACACTAAGGCAAAGTCACTCTCTGTTAGCCAACAGGACCAGTGAGGCACTACACTGACTATGTGTAGGAATTTCATCACATCGTTTTGCATAAAAATCATAGAAATAAAAATGCTTATCCTGGAATATTCAGTAATATTTCATTTAATCCAACTCCCTCTTTGGGTCTCTCTGATTCCAGTATCTCTGAGGGTACCTTTTTTCCCTGTTCCATGTAGTTCTTCCCCTCTGCTCTGGTTAATCACCAGACATCTCCCTCACTCCAATAATTTTTTCAGTCTCACCAATTTTGCCACCCTACTGTACCAACTCCCTGCACAATGTCCAACTCCTTAGCATTTATTACTTACTCCTCCTGATTTTTTCCTTCTCTAGTTCCCAAGTCTTCCCAGAATTCCAGTTTTGGTTTCTTGGTCTCCCTGTTCTAATCCCCACCCTTTGCCAACCCAACTCTTCCTCATGCTTTCAGATTCCAGCTGGAGGGATCATTAGGACCTTCAGCAAAACCAAACCAATCCAACAGGACTCTCCTTGCCTGGGGTTTATCTCCATGCCAGCAACACAAGAACAAAAATTGTGCTGTTTTGGGTTCTGTGATCCAAGTAGTTTAACTGCTAAAAATTATGGGTTCTATTAAACATGGAGGGGACAAATGAAAAAAAGGAGTATTTTCAATTTGGACACTGCAGCTCCCCTTGTGCTTCAAAAACCTGCTCAAATAACAGAGTGTGCAAGTATTCCTCACTTCCTATTTGGCTTTTCAGGCCATTATTCCTTCAAACACTTAACATACGTGATTAATAATTTGAAACAGGATCTCTTTCTTTTTTGCTTTATTCTAGGAAAAAAATAGATTCAGTGCCTGGGTTATGTTGTTTTGTAGGGGGTTTTTTTTATGTTGCAGTAAAATTTACAGTGAGGAAACAGGGAAGTGTCCTGCATCACCAAGACACACCGTTCACAAACAGGAATTTAGATTTTAACAGACACAAAGGGAGGAATAATATCTATTGATGCTAATGTAGCTCAAAATGAATATTAGTTACAGTCCAGAAAGCAGAGCTAATAAAAGCACAGGACATGCATGGCACAGGCTTGCTGAGGACACACAGGAAAGTCAGAGGGATCTTCTGCCATGGAAAACACAAAACCATCGAAGCTGTCAGCCTGATTAGCACATTCTTCTCCAAGCGATAACACAACCAGCAGCACAACCATGGAAACTGAGGAACCACTCCAAACTCCTTGGACCCAGCAGGAGAAAGCAGAAAAACTGCTCCAAAGAGCAAGAGATGCAAACAGGAGATGAACCTGAGGTAAGCATGAGCAATTTCCTGGTTTTCTTAGAAAGGGTAAAGCAAAGAGCAGAAGGATTGTGCCTGACAGCATCTGCAGAACACAACTGGCTGCAATGCCTTAGTAACAGTTTTAAATGGCTTAAAGATCCATTACTTTATGAAAGGTGGAGGCTTAAATACCAACCCCTTTTCTAACAGAACAGAATTGATCTCTTGGGAACACTCTTGAGTTTTCCAGGTACAGATAAAGCACCAGCATCACCCCTGTGTGGCAGGCACTGCCTGCAGGCACTGCTGGTACATGTGTTACACAGTGTCATTTGATAAAACTTCATTGCTTGGCCATAATCTTTTCCTACACCTTTGACAGTTTAATTATTGCACACTTTTAATGCCTCTGTGATACAGGAATAGTATGTTGAACCTTATACACAAGCAAAACTAAATGGTGATTATGTGAGCTGTACTTTTTTATCTGTTATGATTTCTGATGCCACAAAAATTTATTCTTTACTCTCCTCTGACAAAGTTGCCAACCTTACATAAAGCTTTCTCTGAAAACAGCTTTAGCATTTTTGTAAAACCAAAAAAAAAAAGACTTGACCAGATGAACAAAGAAAAAGCACTGAAATCTATGCACGGATAAAAAGAATATCCTTTTTCAGAAACTAAAATATAACCATCAAGGTAGCACAGAAATGACACCAAAACCTTATTTTTTACCTGTCCTTTAATACCCTTGTCCTTCAAAGCCTTTATGTCATCATGAGTCAGTTTTTGAGACTTCCCATCGTCAACTATGTTACGATTATCTGTCCCTGCTTCCTTTGTTTCTAAAGGAAAAGGATATAGATTTGTAAAATCTACCTCCAAATAAGTGGGAGAAACACATGATTTTCATGTCACAGAAAGCAGACTTCTCGTGGTTAAACACACATTTTTCATGGCCTTGCAAAGGACAGCCATGAAAGCAAGGAAATGTAATATGTGAGGTAAAACTGAATGTAAATAAAATCACCCAGACCGAGGTTCAAATTTTCTCCCACATTAGAAAGATTATTTGTTACAGGACTAGGGAAACCACTGATCAAGACAAGACCATGCACTTCTATGACAGAAAGAATATAAGCAACATGTAGTTAACAAATGCTTAATAGAAAGCCTTCCCAATTTCTTTGGTATCATCAAAGAAACAAATGAATTTGAAATCGTTTTTCTGACTGCCAATCCTCTGGGATACCTGTAGTAGTCTCTTCCACCTCTTGCTTTGGCTGGAGGTTTCCACCACTGGTTACTTCAAAGGTAGTTCCATAGATATGTCCGATGGCATTATCCAGGTAGAACCACTGCTTCTCAAAAATTATTTTTCTGAAATAACAGAAAAGTGAGTAATACTTAAAGCATTATTTTTATTGTGGCTGAAACCCACTATACTTGAGTCTAAACTATAGCTTTATATATGACATTTTCTTCTATATCCCTGAGGAAAAGCAGGACAAGCACAAAGAGTGAAATTAATAACAAAACCTACATTAAACTGAAACCGGTCAGGAAAAGAACAAAGAACTTAAATAGATCATATAGGAAGAATTTTTTTTTTTCAGTTCAAAAGAATTTTCAAACGGCAAATAAAATAAAGCTGTGGCTTTGTCAGCATAATTTTTTAGAAAGTCAGAAATATATTAAATCCAAGCTGGGTCATGCACAGTAGTAGCAAAAAGATGAGCACGGTCCTGTATTTTGCAAAGCTCCTCTGAAATAACATTTGCCAAAAGACTATGAAGAAAACAGACAGCAATCCTTGAAATGTTTCATTAAAACAAATTTAATTTACCATCCCTTTCATTTTGATTGAACCAAGGCAGGTATGCATTTTATCTTCCTTCACTAAAAACAGGATCCACAAAGCCTTTAACTTTCAGGCTGACCAACAAATGCTGCCTTGCTATCCCTGGAAATACCAGGGCAAATGAAACAGGTATCAGGATCTATGCCACACTCACATTCAAGTCAAAACTTGTCAATATGAGCCGTAATTGCGCAAATTATACTCAGCACTAATACTGAACGACACCATTTTCAAACCAGTCCCGTTCAAGCATAGCACCCTTCAATCTCCATCCTACTGAATCAGACACCTGGCCACATTACCCAACACTGACTTCCACACACTGCAAAGTGTACAGAGCTGCCTGCTGCCAGGGGAGAGCGCGGGCTGTGCCCAGCGATTTCAGCACTCCCAGCCGGGCTGCAGGCGCTCTCCTGCCGTGCCAGCTGGCCCGGGAGAACGAAACGGGAGCGCTTTGCTGGCCCCAGAGCAGCAGCAGCCAGAGCGGAGCGCCGGCATCCCCCGCACACCGACCCCGCCGAGCGCGCTCGGGGCATTCACCGATCCTCATTAGCACCTCACAAACATCGGCAATTACCGATCCTCATTAGCACCTCACAGACACCGCGGGCCGCGGCGGGCACCCTGCTCAGCTCCGCTCTGACACTGGCACCGCCAAACCTCTGCAATCTCTTCAGGTTCCTGCCCAAACTGCTCAACGTCACCGGTGAGGGGACACCGGGGACACCGGGGGACATTGGGGACACTAGAGTGACAATGGGGACATTGAGGACTTTGGGGGCATTGGGGACATTTGGGGACGTTGGGGATGTGGGGGACATTGGGGACATTCGAGTCATTGGGGGGGTTGGGAGACTGGGGGATTTGGGGACACTTTGGGGACATTTGGGGCCATTGGGGTGATGAGGACACTGGGACACCAGGGGGACATTGGGGGGACATTGGGGACATTGGGGACATCTGGGGGGATTGGAAACATTTGGGGAAGTCCTGTCAGCAATGCGGCCAGCAGATCTTCCGGGCTTAAGGGGTCTTTTTGCCATAGGGACCGAGACAACATTAAAACCTTTCCCTCCGCCCATCACACGAGCCTCACGGGGCCGCTATTCCTGCCTGGCGCGGCGGGACCGGGACAGC
>NW_005054521.1:822617-827309 GCF_000277835.1 Geospiza fortis
AGGGCTGCGAGTGCCCGCCTGGCCCCGGGGCTGCTCCGAGCGTTCCCCGCGCTGTGCTAGGGGAGAAAGGGCCTGCCTCCCGCGGGGTGCCCTCTGGAAAACAGCACTGGCTTCAATTAAGTGTCTTCTGGTGGAATTTGTTTCCTCAGCTCGGTTTGCTGTCGCGTCTGGCAGCGGGAGATGAGCAGGGAGCTCAGGGGCAGAGGATGCGCCCGGGGCAGAGGCTTCCAGGGATGGCGAGGAGGATGGCGAGGAGGAGGAGGATGGCGAGGCAGAGCACAGAAGGGAGAGCCCAAAAGGATGCCCGAACCTGGTGAGCCAGCCCCTGTGCTTCTACGTTCTGAAGCCGTAATGCTTTTCTTCTAACGCACTGTGCTAGGCAATTACAGCTGCTTGTCTCCCGTGGTCAAAAGAATCACTGAGAATAAAACTTGCAAAATTTCGCTATCTGTATTCTTTCAATCCACATTATTTGTTTTTTTTTCTTCCCCCAGCAAAATCTCGACTAGTCCAGTCAACGATGGACCAATTTATTCCCTATAAGGGCTGGAAACTTTATTTCTCTGAAGGTATTTTAAACCTATTTTTCTAGAATTTATTACATGTAGTGTTAGTAGAGTTACAAGTTCAATAAAGAACAACCAAAATTTCATCTGTAAAAACATAAATACCATAAAGATTTCACTCTTGTGATATGCTGTAACTTTTGTGATCACTACTGGGATCCTGTGGAGATCTATCATCTTCTGTAGTTTTGCAGTGCAGAAAAACAATGGAAGAAAAATTACCTGTTTATGTATTTTGTGAAGTGGAAAGAATTATTTCTGTCACTAATGTGGTGTGTTTCTAATTAGTTTACAATGACAAGTCTCCTTTTGTCCAGAAGACTCAAGCCTTTGAAAAGTTTTTCACGCAGCGCATTGAGCTTTATGACAAGGTAAAAAACAAAGCCGAACGTATCCCACCCCAACAACCTGTGGTTGATACAATTTTTAGTGTTTTTTCCCATCAAAAGTAACCTCCATCACACACCTGAAACATTTAGGACATAATTTGGGTGTTTCCCTTCTAATTTGAAGTGTATTTTATCATTTGTGGTGTTTCCCAGGATGAAATAGAAAGAAAAGGAAGCATTCTTGTGGATTATAAGGAGCTGATCCAGGACAGAGAGCTGACTAAATCAATACCAAATATATCTGCTGAACTCAGGGACATGCCCCAGAAAATACTGCAGTGTATGGGTCTGGCAATTCATCAGGTAAACACGAGGTTCTGATACATGGAAGCAGAACCCTCACAACCAAAAAGAATCAGTGACACTTAGAAGCCATTATGTTACAAACCCCACATCTCTGTGTTTTTCTTTCTTAGGGCAAATTACTTTTTGTTTAAAACTCAAATCTTTCCATCTCTCCTCTTCCTGTATGACCCTCAAAATCACATTTTGATGCTGCTTTGGTCTTGGTGCATTTTTCTTATTAATCATTGGATCAGATGGCTAAAACTAAATGTAGTTCTACCACCTGTGTCTCCCCCTGTTGGGAGTTCTGATTCCTGTGGGCATCTGTGTCCCCTCCTGTTCCATGCAGGTGCTCACCAAGGACCTGGAGAGGCACGCGGCAGAGCTGCAGGTGCAGGAGGGATTGCCCCTGCAGGGGGAACCTGTCATAAACGTGCCTCTCATCCACGCCAGGTAAGGGGGCTGGGCACTTCTTCTTTCCAAGGAAGAGCTGTTTGCTTCCTGGCTAATCCTTGCCAGTGTCCATGCATGGCTTGCATGTTTAAGGGAAAACTGGGCTCTGTGAAGCTTTTTCCAGGAGAGCACTCTGCATTCTGCTTTTTCTCTTCACTGTGACCTCATGTCCTTGTACAGAAAAAAGTGAAATGAAACCTCCTTATAAACTGAACAAACAGCTTGAACTAGAAAAGCTTGTAAGTAGAGAAGTGGCTTATAAGCAGAACAACTGTTCTAGAAATAGAATTGTATTGATTAAAAGCAGAATTATTTAAATTTCTGTTGACTGGAGAAGTTTTTAATGAAACAAGTCCTTAGAACTTTTTTTTCTTTATCAGAAGTAATGGCATCTCACACTTCAGGGGTCTGGGTGTGTAAGCTCTACTGGAGTTCAATTTACCTTTTAAAATTTATTTTCTTTTTTATTATTGTTTTTAATTCCCTGCTGGTGGCGGCAGAGCTGTAATAAAACTTTAGTCCTTCTGTGTCACAAGTCTGAATTCCAGGCTTTGTCTGAAACTATGGAAAGAGACACTTACAGATGATCTTAAATGTATTGCTAGGCCAGAGGTGTCACTGGATAAACAAACTGTACTGTTTGAGGCTGTTGAGGTCAATTCATGTGAGAATATTGAATGTTCTGCTGCTTTCTAGAGCAAGAATCAAAGATTTGTACCATGGATCCACCGAAAAAAATACTTCTAAGCGGTTTTTTTCTGGATTTTACCCTTTTTAATTGGGAGTAGGAATTTTTGTCTGTGTTTGGATGGGTTTGGGGGTTATTTTTGTCCTCGTTTTCTGTGTGCAAATTCAGGGTGTACAACTATGAGCCTCTAACCCAGCTGAAAAACGTGAGGGCCAACTGCTACGGCAAGTACATCGCCCTGCGTGGCACCGTGGTGAGGGTCAGCAACATCAAACCCCTGTGCACCAACCTGGCCTTCGTGTGTGCTGCCTGTGGGGATGTGCAGGGTGTTCCTCTCCCTGATGGGAAGTACACCCTTCCCACCAAGGTAAGCCAAAGCCATGGAACTTCATGCGTTTTGGTGTGTTTTCACAAAAAGCAGCATCACAGATGTTAAAAAAAAGAGAAAAAGAAGTCTTTAAAGCTAGGTTAAACAACTGACATGTTGAAAAATAACTAAACATACCATGCAACTTTTCTTACTTCAGACCCTTGTTACTTGTAAAAAGTGTATGCTGCTGGAACAGGATATGTGACAAAAAATACATAGAAATTCCCTGAAATCTGAAAAAAAATATTATCTCTTTTAATTTCCATTTCACCAGTTGTGTTTAAAAAGATCCACCTTGCTGTGGTGATTTTCTATGCTTACATTGTTTGGGTTTTTTGTTTAGAACTTTCTATTTTAATTTAACTTTTTATTATCTGGACTTAAGAAGCCATTAGACATAGGACAGTGCCTGGTAATTCTCAAACCAGTTCACTGAGGGGATCACACAATTCTGCTGTGTTTGCTCTAACAGCTATGAGTCAGAGTTCAGGTGTCTGTGCTTGATAGAGCCTCATAATTATGTACATCCTAATTTGTAGCCCTAATTTAATTGTCTTTTCCTGGAATGATGCTGAATTTTATTTCTTTGTGGGTTTGGGTGGTTTTTGGTGTTTTTTTTTTGTTGTTGTTGGTTTTTTGTTTGTTTGTTTGGTTGGGTTTTTTTGTTTGTTTTGTTTTTTTGGTGTTTTTTTTTGTTGGTTAGTTGTTGTTTTTTTTTTGTTGTTGTTTGTTTGTTTTTTTGGTTTTAATCAAATAAGGCAATTTCACCCTAGGACATTAAAAGAGGCTGGGAATGAGTCAGAATTCCTGTTGTTGCAGTGCCTTGTTCCCGAGTGCCGGGGCCGGTCCTTCACAGCTGACAGGAGCTCTCCTCTGACCACCACAGTGGACTGGCAGTCTGTCAAGTAAGCACAAAAATGTGATATGGCAGGACACTCAAAAAGTGACAGGATGGCTCAACCCATGTTACACTGTGTGATTTTAATAATCTTACTCTTTTGCAGCCAGCACTCTCCAACATTTGTATCACAAAGCAGTTGTTTTATCCAAGTGCTGATATACTTTGTAACCTACCCTGTCAAAGTTTCCTGGAAATTCCTTCTGCCCTTACCCAGCTCTTAGAGAGATGCTCAGCTTTGCTCTTTGCTACATTTCTCAATAATTTCTAATTGCATCTATGATTTCATGATTCCCTTTAATGAGCTGTAAATCAGCTAGAAAAACCCTATTATGTTACATTGGTCAGCTGTACCATTTGACCTGAATGAGCTGGAAGTAAACTGGAGAGTTAAAAATCTTGAAGTGACATACATGTAAAATCTCGTGCTGTTCTTAGCAGCTCCAGAGGGCGCTGTTCATCACAGCTTCTTCGGTAAAGCTTGGCTTGGCTTCCAGGGAATCTCAGAGCTCCACAACCAGAGAGTCAACTGCTCCTCTTGTTATGGTCTGAGAAATTCCTTGGGCTTTTCCAGGGCTGAAATACCTATTAAGAATTTATGAGGGCTATAATGTCTGAGCTCTTCATTTTTTTTTAATATGGGTCCCTTTTACTTTATTAACTGTACTTATTTCTACATGAACATGCTCATCACTGGTAGAAAATCTGCATTTCAACTCAGAGTTCACAGTTACTGCATTTCTGGGCCTTATGCATGATTTATACCCATTTAGTGAAGCATGACCTGAGGAAGATGCCCAGAGCTGCGCTGGAGCTGTGTGCTGCAGCTGCACTGGAGCTGTGTGCTGCTGCAGGGTGTGCAGCTGCCCTGGTGTGTTGCAGGGTGCAGGAGCTCATGGCAGACGACCAGCGGGAAGCAGGACGGATCCCGCGCACCATCGAGTGTGAGCTGGTGCAGGATCTCGTGGACAGCTGTGTCCCAGGGGACATGGTCACAGTCACAGGCATAGTGAAGGTGGCAAGCACTGAGGAAGGTGAGTGAA
>NW_005054521.1:827359-835350 GCF_000277835.1 Geospiza fortis
ACTCCCCATAATTGGAGCTCTCAGTGCCATAAGTCCATAAAGCGTAAATTTCTTTGGAAGTTAGCAAACTTTTACAATGAAGAGGTATTTTATGGCATTATTTGCTTAGCATTTTCTCTTCAATATCTCCTTCAGACATTAGGAGAACTGTCACACTGTTGTGAAAGAGAGTTATCTTAGCTTAGCCTCCCTAGAGAAATTTTTCAACCCTTTTTTTTCCTTTCCCCAAGTGAAGAAATATGCTGTGCACTGCTCTGAAAGAATACATTGCAGATAACTGCAAGACTGTTTTACTCTGAGACTTCATTCTCTGCTCAGTAATCAATCTATATAGAAAAATATTAATTATTAATTGATAATTACTGAGTAATTACTGTGCTACATGTTTAATGCTTCTGCATCATGCATCTTTTTTTCCCCCAAAATATTGAGTAGAAACAACTTCGCTTTGACAAGAATAATGTAATAATTTCAAATCCCTGGAAAAATGTATTTATTCTGGGACAAAATTCTCTCTAGACATATATCCTCAATTTCAGGAAAATATTTCTTGTGTACCTAAGTGGAGGGAATTTAAAAGAACAAATGTAGCTAGAAACTTACTTTGCATCGATTTTACAAAGTGCAGATATTCAATACTTAAATATGTACATGTACATATTTCTGACTTACTCTATGTCATTTGTAGATAATATGAGTGCTTATTGACAGAAAAAATGCTCCATCATCCTTTCTCAATTTTTCTAACAGGAGCTTCTAAAAGCAAGAATGACAAGTGTATGTTCTTACTGTACATTGAGGCAAATTCTGTCAGCAACAGTAAAGGACAAAAACTGAAGAATTTTGACGATGAGACCTTTCAGAGATCGTTCATGGAGTTTTCCCTTAAAGACCTCTATGCTATCCAAGAAATTCAAGCTGAGGAAAATCTGTTCAGGCTCATTGTGAAGTAAGTTGTATCGGACCTAGACTGGGTCTAGGATTAGACATGAATCAGTGTGACACCTTCAGAGAAATGTGACAGCTCATCCTAAAGCTGTGAACTGTCTGAGCCTTGTGCAATAGAAACAGAGATCTAAGAAACTGCATTGGGCAAGGGACTTGGGAGGGGAGTATTGCAGTGGGAATGTTGGGACTTTGGGAGCGGTTTAGAGATTCAAGAAGTTGCCTGTGTTCTAGTTTAACCTTAGACAGAAAGCTCTGGGTAGAAAAACAATTAGTTAATTTTGTTCCTCACTGTGTAAATTCAACTTACAAGTACCATTTTGTCCTCCAGTTTTCTACAGTAGAGGAAAGAGGTGCAAGAACTGAGCAGAGGGTGTGAAAGACCCTCAATTCAGACTGAAAATACTCTTCTACCTGGGATGTCCCTCAGGCCCTCCCAGTGGAGTCAAAGAACACAAACCCAACATTTTAAAAGGAGGGTTACAGGCAGTTACTTGATTAAGACAAGAACAGGTGCAGATACCACTGGGAAGCTGGTTCTCCTTTGTCTTTGTGGGAACTCAAGTGAAAAGCTTTTCTTGTTTCAGTCATCTCTGGTTATCCAAAAATTTCAAGAAATTTGAGGCTGCTGATTTCTGTTGGAAATTCAGCAACAGCTACCCAAAAAGTTTTATGTTTCTTAAGGTGACCTGTGATGAGAGAGAGGACAAGTGATTTATTTATAGTAATACATGATTTATCTTCCACTTATGTTACCTTGTGCTTTGCTTTCCAGCTCTCTTTGTCCTGCAATCTATGGCCATGAGGTAAATAATCTAAAAATTCTACTTGTAATTCCAGTTTGAAATGCTTATGCCCCATTCAACTCCTAAAGGATTCACAAAGCTTATCTGGGACAGTGGAAGGGAGAGGGACTGTTTTTACAGGTGACTGTTGTGGTGTTTGTGAGGGTCCCCAGGACGAGGTGAGAGATGAGAATTTGATTCCAAGTTCTTAGAAGGCTGATTTATTATTTTATGTTATTATATTATATTAAAGAATGCTATACTAAAACTATACTAAAGAAAAAGATACATCAGAAGGTTTAACAAGAATGATTAATAAAAAACTGTGACTGACTCAGAGAGTCCAACACAGCTGGCTGTGATTGGCTATTATGAAAAAACAATTCCCATGGAACCAATCAAACATTCACCTGTTGGTAAACAATGTCCAAGCCACATTCCAAAGCAGCAAACACAGGAGCAGCAATCAGATAAGTATTGTTTTTTTCATTCCTTTCTGAGGCTTTTCAGCTTCCCAGGAGAAAATCCTGGGCAAAGGGGATTTTTCAGAAAGTATCAGTGTGACAGACTGTGGCTCACAGTCTCTTTTGGTGTCAGGGAGTGGCAGCCTTACACCCTTAAGTTCAGAAATCCAGAAAGAAAGGTCATTGCAGGCAGTTCTAGGGAGCTGTCAGTGCTGGTCACCACGATGGAATGGAATGCTTACCAGTGTTGGCCTCTACCACAACAGATTGTGAAGGCAGGGTTGGCCCTGGCCTTGTTTGGAGGATGTCAGAAGTTTGTGGATGACAAGAACAGAATCCCAGTGCGAGGAGATCCACATGTTCTGGTTGTTGGAGATCCAGGATTAGGAAAAAGTCAGATGTTGCAAGTATGGTTTCCTTTATTACTATTTTCTGTTTTCCTCTATTTCCTTGTTATCTTGACTTGCAACCATGGTAGGATAACTGTGCTGAGACCAAAGGGTTGACTGAACCTGGCTGGAGCTATCTTTTCATGTGGGATGCCTCAAGTATAGAAGAGTATCCAAAGGGCTCTCCTGCCATCCAGGGAGCCTATTAAACACCAAAGCAGGTGTCCTTGTCAGGCCCATGGGCTTTCAAGGACAGGCTTACAGGCTTGCTGTCCTGCCCTTACACAGTTCTTGTCACCAACCCTTTTCCCCAGTGAGGAGGTTCACTCCTTCATGTCTTCATTTAGCTGGTCCATTGTAAAATGAAGTAATTAATCTTTGAACAAATGCAACTTCAGATACTCTGTGACTCTCCTTCTGTGAGGTTTACTTCCATTCCTTACCCTATTTCCATGTTGCTAGCACAGATCTTTTTGGGAAAGTCACCTGATGCTGTGTTTGGGTTTTGATCTCAGTAGGTATTTCTGCATGACTATGACAATTTGTAATAGATTTTTTTTCCTTAAACTGAGTGATTTTTAAATTCCATGTCTTTTTTCATGGTTATTGTGAAATGCAAAAGGGATAGGATTCACCTAGACCTTCTTTAATAAGTCTTTCTAACGTGGACCTGTTGCATTAGGATGTGATTTGCACTTAGCCAAAGTGATGGATTTACATGCAAGCATCTTAACAAACAAAATTTTTAAATTATTCTTTCATTGAATGAGGACTCTCCAGCATAGAGTAACTGATTTGTTTTTTCACATTGTTACTTAAAAAAAAATACCGTCCAAGAAAAGTTACTCCTACTGCTTTGCAGAATTATGTGTCTTGGAGTTGCAAGGAGTTAGAGTTTTACTGTTGGCCCATATTCAGCAGAAATAAACAAATTTGGGTTTACTTTGAATTGTTTCTCTAGAATGAGGCTTATGAGAATTCTTCACTTTGGGGAAGGAAAAAGTATTTGTTTGTCTTCTAGGCCGTGTGTAACGTCGCTCCTCGAGGTGTGTATGTTTGTGGTAATACTTCCACCAGCTCTGGCCTGACTGTTACACTCTCCAGAGATGGCGCTTCTGGAGATTTTGCCTTGGAAGCTGGTGCCTTAGTGCTTGGAGATCAAGGTAATCCATAGAATGCCACAGGTTCTGTGTAGCCATATGTAAGGGGCAGGAGAGTGTGTGCTGCTGAGTCTCAGCTAAGCCAAAGTGCTCGCTTAACTGTGGACTAAATATGTCTGTGTGAAGTATGATACTGGGCTCCACACCATGGGAAGTTCTGAGCTTCTCAGGTGGCTTCTCTGGGGGCAATTCCTGCTTTCCTAGAGAGTAGGGAAACTTCAGTTCTCTCTTCTCAGTTCATATACCAGACTTACTGTGTAAAAGAACTGGGATATTTTTTGTCAGAGATCTGACTTGATATCAGCTGCTGGACTCTTGCTGGTTTTGAAAAAGGACTCACTTATGAGATATGTTGTCTATTTTTAAAAAGCTTGTTTCATCATCTTAACGAATCACCAAAATGCTGCAATCACCAAAATGCTGCAATCCCCAAGTCAGGCTGAGTTCATAGTGATTTGGTTGCATTACCATGGAATGAAAACAAAGCTGGCAGAAATGGAGATTTTCCAATGTCTCCTGCAGTCCCTGGGGTTCCAAGTTGGATTTCTCATGTAGCACTAGATTGTAGGACATGCTTGTCCTTCAGTTAATGTGTTGTCTGATAAGTCTTTGTCCTGTTTTAATTGCTTCCAGGAATTTGTGGAATAGATGAATTTGATAAGATGGGAAACCAGCACCAGGCTTTGTTGGAAGCCATGGAGCAGCAGAGCATCAGCCTGGCCAAGGCTGGCATTGTTTGCAGTCTGCCAGCTCGGACATCCATTGTTGCTGCAGCAAACCCCGTTGGAGGCCATTATAACAAAGCCAAAACAGTGTCTGAGAACCTAAAGTGAGCCCTTTCTGAAATGCTGCTTTTGTAATTCATATTCAGGTGTAGGTGCTTCTGACCGTCTTGTAGCTCATGTACAATCGTTTTCTAGAATTTTGGAGTGTGAACACAAACTTTAAGAATCTTTAGTGGCTTTTGAGAGAGAAATTGCTATTGTACTTTATTCTGAATGAGCAGGACAGGATCTTTTACCTGTGTTTGAAGTGGAACAGAGTTGCTATAATTTTTCCACTACTCCAAGTTCCTTGTCTTTCCTCCAGAATGGGGAGTGCTCTGCTGTCAAGGTTTGATCTGGTGTTCATCCTGCTGGACACGCCCAACGAGGACCATGACCACCTGCTGTCGGAGCACGTCATGGCCATGCGGGCCGGCCGGCGCGCCGCCGCCAGCAGTGCCCTGGTGACACGGGCCAGCTCCCAGGAGCACTCTGTCCTCCAGGCCACCTCAGACCGACCCCTGCTCGAGAGGCTCAAGGTGGCACTTGTCCTGGGGCTGCTGCGTGAGATACTCTAGAGCAAATTTGCTGTGTTGGGTTTCAATAAGGAGCTACAGAAGTGGGCTGGGTGTAATAATTTGCTATAACATGATCTGTGATGGAGTGTTGAATCCAGATAAAGCAATGTGGAAGAAAATCCTTGGGCATCTGCAACTCCAAGGATTTGGGAAGTATAGGAGAGGAAGCATGTTTCTCATTAAACTTCAGTGATGGCTTTGAGAGCTGATGTTGTCAAATGCCAGGTCTTGGGACAAATACTCCTACTGGAGGTAAACCCATGCACTTTTGAAACAAGATATCAGCAGCGATGGTTTAGTCTTCTCTGGAGCTGTGGGAATTGGGATTTTCTCTTTTTGAGAAGGGATTTAACTTTATAATGGATTCTATTTGGTACTTCCTATCATTGCAGATGAGAATCCTTGGCTGCTTTTCCTGAAATGGCCAAGTGTGTGTGTTTACGTGTCTGAGCATAGCATAGGGACTTGAAGTACACCATTCATATACACAGCACCAAAGCCCTTATAGTGATGACTTCACCAGATAAAGCATAAAGATGATGATTTGATATTAAAATTTTTATTGTATAGAATTCTGACAGACAGAAATCTAACTCTTTGTAATGGTGCTAGATCTCAACAGGAGAAAACTTTGATGCCATTCCCCATCAGCTGCTGAGGAAGTATGTGGGATAC
The DNA here is from genome assembly GCF_000277835.1 of Geospiza fortis. Taxonomy (NCBI): domain Eukaryota; kingdom Metazoa; phylum Chordata; class Aves; order Passeriformes; family Thraupidae; genus Geospiza; species Geospiza fortis. The sequence goes on from NW_005054521.1 coordinate 833,120, forward strand.
GCTCGGCAGTACGTGCACCCAAGCTTGTCTCCAGAGGCTGCACAAGTCCTCCAGGAATTCTACCTTGAGCTCCGGAAACAGAACCAAGGGGCAGACAGCACCCCCATCACCACGAGGCAGCTGGAGTCCCTGATTCGGCTGACAGAGGTAAATGCAAGCTGGAATGCTTAGGGGATTGAAAGCAAAGAGATTGTTCCTGAGGTACTACCCAAATCCTACCATTTTTTACAGCTTATTCACCACTATGCTTTTTCTGTTTTGTTAAAAAAAAACGAAAGTGAGAATGCATCAGGCTTAGAAGGGCTTAAGAACTGCTATTCCTTAAAACTTATTATAAAGCAAAACACCCTTGAGGAGATGGAAAGAGAATCTATTACATTCCCCAAAAGGAGAAAAAGCAGATGCAGGCAGGAACAACTGCTGCCCACCTTGAACCTAGACTGCTTCTGTTTTCCCTAACACTGCCTTAACAGCACTATCTGTGATCTGCTGCTTCACAAGGCTACACTGCTGAAAAGCAGATAAGCTCCAAGCCACAACCTAAAAGTGCAAGTATGCAGGAGGACACATTGACATATTAACAAAAAATAGAAAAATCTTCCTCTAATCCTGTATGCTTAGTGTATCTCTGCTCCTAAAATTTGTGTTTGTAGCCCTTGTAGAGTGCTTGTAGCCCTTTTTCATATCAGTTATGATATATCTTAAACATTTATGGGATGTTTTTTCTATTTTAAGGCACGATCAAGGCTGGAATTAAGAGAGAAATCTACCAAGGAAGATGCTGAGGATGTAATAGAGATAATGAAATACAGGTAATAGAAAACACTGCTTTTAAAAGAAATGAAGCATCACAGTGCTATTCATTTGAAACTTGTTTTCTTTATATATTCAAACACAATGAAGAAATCATTTTATCAGACTTAGAACCATGATACTTCCTGAAGGGAGGTTGTAGACAGATGGGGGTCGGTCTCTTCCACTGGGCAGCACCTGACAGAATAAGAGGACACAATCTCAAGCTGTGTCAGGGAAGGTACAGGTTGGATATTAGGAAAAAGTGTTTCACTGAAAGAATAATAAAGTACTGGAATGCTTTTCCCAGGGAGGTGGTGGAATCACCATCTGTGGATGTGTTTAAAAAAAGACTGGACATGGCACTTGGTGCTATAGTCTAGTTGAGGTGCTAGGGCAAAGGTTGGACTCGATGATCTTAGAGGTCTCTTCCAACCTCATTATTCTGTGATTCTGTGATACTACTATTTGGATTTGTTAGCTGCTCCTTAAAGCTGCCAGCAGCCCTAAGTCAAATACAACTGCTTAGGCCTGTGAGTTGTGTGGTCACAGTGGTTCTGGGTGTATGGGCACAGTAATGCACACGTGAGGCTCTGCTGAAGGGTTTTTTCCTCCCCTGTGAGTACTCTCTGGTGCAGGTGAACAGTTAAAGTTCAAGAGTGATTTGGATGAATGCTTAGTCTAAGTTCCCTAGGGAGTGACCTGATAGGGGGTTTTTTTCCATGTGGCTTCTGAAAGTTCTCTCAAGCATCACATTTTGGGAATCAAATCCACGTGTGTTTGCTTTTATGTCCTGCTGAGAGTTTGATCTCTTTTTGTAACCTGTTTGTAGCATGCTGGGCACCTACTCGGATGAGTTTGGGAAGCTGGACTTTGAGCGCTCCCAGCACGGCTCTGGGATGAGCAATCGCTCGCAGGCCAAGAGATTCGTGTCTGTCCTGAGCAGCGTGGCAGAGAGAACCTACAACAACCTCTTCGACCTGCAGCAGCTGCGCCACATCGCCAGCCAGCTGCAGCTGCGGGTGAGCTCCCCCTCCAGCAGCCACACACTGCCAGGCCACCCTCAGTTAGTGCTGCCAAAGGGAGAGGGGCAAAGGCACCTCTGGTGCCTCTTTGCAGTGGAAGAAATAACCAATGTGCTGCTGTTAGGCTGAGCACAGCTCCTGAAGTATCTCTGTGAGCCTCACTGACCCCACAGCTGTTAGCAACAGCAGCTCCTAGCACTGGTAAGGGCTGATCCCACTGATGAGGCTGGTTCTGAGCAAAATCCTGCTTTGATCTGTGGAAGGCAATGGTGGTTTCAGTGCTGCACTCCTGCCTCCCCAGAGGACACACCTGTTTTTGTTTAGACTTGTGGTGTCTGTGCTCTATTTCAACAGTGCAATGGTGTTTCTGCATTACCTCCTCTGGATTAAATATACCTTTATTTTTTCATTCCT
>NW_005054521.1:835360-836015 GCF_000277835.1 Geospiza fortis
GAAGTTGCATGTTGAAAGGAACATCATCTAGGACACATGGCCACAAATATATTCTGCCCTGTAATTGATTTGCAGTCTGTACTTGTGGGGCTTCAGCCAAACACAACTATTGATAGCTAACTGTATTTTTGCTCCATCAACTACTTATTGAAGTTAATTTAATTAACCCTAATTCTCCCTTCATATATAAACTATTTTTGCCCACCCAGGGATGCCATTTCTTCCTGTTTGTTTGGAGGATCCCTGGGGAGTCCCCAGGGGGGCCCTAAGCTGTATGCTCACTGGCAGCAGCAGGCAGGCAAGGAGACTCCACACAGCTTCTGAGGGTGCCGATTAGATGAAGGTTTATTGGGGGTGCCACCCCCAGGAGCAGCATGGTTTCTGAGGGAGAAGGGGGGAAGGGGGAGGGAGGAGGAGCCTAGGGAGAAAAGGGGCCAAGAGCTTCTCATCTCCCTTGCACAACTTAACAGGGAGATTCAAAGTGGGTGTGGAATAAGATTTGGGCCAATGGGATTACACATACATGATACTTCAGGGGAGGATCACAGGCTTGGAATAAACCATACATTTTTGGGGGGTGAGACAGAGCATACCATTTAACTAAAATGTAACACCACACATCACCTCCTCTGGATTAAATATGCCTTTCAGGTTT
>NW_005054521.1:836025-838035 GCF_000277835.1 Geospiza fortis
CTGCTTCAGACATCCTGAAGTTGCATGTTGAAAGGAACATCATCTAGGACACATGGCCACAAATGTATTCTGCCCTGTAATTGATTTGCATTCTGTACTTGTGAGGGCTTCAGCCAAACAGAACTATTGATAACTAACTGTAGTTTTTGTTCCATCAACTACTTATTGAAGTTAATTTAATTAACTCTAATTCTCCCTTCATATATAGACTATTTTTGCCAATTCAAAGTTCTATACCTGGAAATCAGGGAGAGTTGTAGAAATCATGCATTTCTGTGGTAGATACTTCTGTTTCAGAACTGGAATTTACACATATGTAGCTGCACCCTTTCTTCATGTCATAAAGGAGAGAGACTGCTGCTTCTGTGTAACACTGCAGTAAAACCAGTTTGTAACTAAAGCAGAAAACAGGGGGACTGGTGGTGTGAGACCTCTGGTAGGTGAAGAGTTTGCTAAGGAAACTCACCTATTCTTAGCCCAGTTCATTTCACTGAGTTCTTTCAAATGGTTTATGTTGCTTACACCAGATATGATGCCATTCTCCAATTTGGTATTTTTGTCTTTATTTTCTCAGGTATCTGATTTTGAAAGTTTTATTGGATCCCTTAATGATCAGGGTTATCTTTTGAAGAAAGGTTCAAGAGTTTATCAGCTCCAGACCATGTGAGTGGAGTCACTGTGATGGACTTCCTTGGGATGATTGTCCCTCTGGACTGCTGACCTGCAGCAGGGAGGCACATCCTGGGCTGAGCTGCACCTGCCACAGCACTGGGGTTTGCTGGGCTGGAGATTCCCCTGCAGAAAATTAAACTGGAAAGCTGCAACAGGACAAACTGGCACGTGGTACTGCTGCCTGGCTCATCCTACAGCTCTCTGTTCCAAATGGGACCTCATCATCCCCCAGGAGTGGAAGGTGTGTTTTTATTCTGTTATGGTGCCATAAGGGACTTGACTTCTGAAAGAGATGCTGCACTCACAAATTTCAGCCCAGGAATCTTCCATGAGAGGATGGTATGAGCTGTACTTCCAGCACTGTAGTTCATTTAAAGTCTAGAAATGTTTCCAGTAGGTTGTGACAACTCTGTTTGATAGCTGTTACCAAATGACACTTTATTGAAACTGACTTCATTTTCTGCTTTGAAACACAGTCTTTGAAGCCAAGGTCTTATTTGAAATACAAGTCTGATTTAAGAAAATATCCTTATTTAATTTGTAAAGCAGGAATTGGATTTTGACTTGCATTAAACTTTATATATAAGAAATATGACTTGTTGAAGGCTGTTTAATGGCCATTACAAGATCTGTAACAGCAACAGGTTCTGCTTGTTTCTGTGTAACTGTTCCCGACACACAACCATGTGTGCTCAGCACGGGTGAAGTGCTGAATGCTTCCTGACTTTGATGAAATCAGAACCACGGTCTGGTGCAATGAAATAGCAGCTGGGAAGCTTTCAGTGTAATAATTAAAAACCCACAAACACCAACACGCCCTCCCTAAAGAAAAATATACTTTAAAAAATCAGGACTGCAGCACTGATTCTTGTTTTCCCTCTTTCATTTCTCAGGTAAGATATGACAGATGACAAAAAGCAGAAATACTGAAACTTAGTGCCTCACCCTCTCATTTAAGGGACATCAGGGACCAAATATACTTGAAACTGAAAACTGGTCAGCCACATGAAATGCTTTACGTACAAAATGATAGTTCTACATGGGAGCTCTGAAGGGGCAAGGTCTGCTCTATCAGCTAATGGGCAGTGGGTGTTGGAGATTTTGCCTTAGTGCAGGGCTGGGGACCGGATCGCGCCCCAGGAGCCAACAAACGACTGCAGCTGGAAATGTGAACTCATTCCCGTTCCTCCTTGGAACACAGCAAACGCGGGTATGCCAGAGCCAGAAGCAAGGGCCGAGCACCAGAGACCGCTCGCGCCCTCTGAGCAGTTTCTTAAGGCAAAGCCACCCTTCCCCTTCCTCCCTCCAGGGCTTCCCGAGAACGGCGCGGCCCCGCCG
>NW_005054521.1:838687-843993 GCF_000277835.1 Geospiza fortis
CCCTGGGGCTCTCGCGGCGAGGCGCTCTCCTGCCCAAGGCGGAGTTAATGTTTAGCAGGTCGAGGCCGTGCGCCTCGCGAAAGCAGCGGGCTGCTTCCAAGAACTTTGCAGGCTTTCTGGCTAGTTAAGTGGAAAAAGTATTTGTAGCGATTAAAACTCTGTTACGTGCCAAGGCGGGGTTTGAGTTCCTGCCCTGAAGTTTTTTGGTTTCTTGCTTTACAGTATGAAAACCCCTGGACCATCCCAAATATCCTGTCCATGGCGAGAATGGGTCTGGCGCCAGTTTTGGGCTATTTGATTGTTGAAGAGAATTTCAACGTTGCCCTCGGTGTGTTTGTCCTGGCTGGCGTGACAGACCTGGTACGTCGGTTTGGAAAGGCTTTGGGAGCACTGGGCTCGCAGGGATCCTGTGGGCGTGCATTGGAACAGACTCCGGTGTAGAATGGAAACGGACAAAACAGATTTGTTTTTAGATTTGTTGGTTTCCAGGAGTGCTATATATATCCTTCGTGGTGCTGCAAAGAGAATTTGCAGGTGCCTGAAGTGGACTTAATGCTAATGGAGGAAAGGGGAATGCCAAGGTGGGCATTGGCCACTCAGTGCTTGTGCACCTGCTGGTCTGTTAAATGATACAAGTATCAGCTCAGAGGTATCACATTTTATCCTAGTTAAACTCACCGTTCTACCTGATGTCATTCGTTAAGTCTCTCTCTAAAGTAGCGTACATGAGCTGTTGGGTTCATCTCTTCTAACAGAGAACAATTTAATTTTGGTTTTCCTAGTTGGACGGATTTATTGCACGGAACTGGGCTAATCAGAAATCAGCACTGGGAAGTGCTCTCGATCCCCTGGCAGATAAAATCCTCATCAGTGTGCTCTATGTGAGCCTAACTTGTGCAAATCTTATCCCAGGTGAGGAAATGTCAGTTGTATGCCCTAGATAAGGTAAAGAAGGTCAGTTTATGTGTAGAAACATTTCTGGTGTTTCTAAAAGGAAAACTGTGTGTCTCTTGAAAATCTTGCTTTGCCCTTTGCTCCCATTAAACACTTCCAAAGGGACCCCACAGAAAGCAAGTGCTGCCACATACAAAGTGGCATGTACTGCCATTTTTAAGGGCTCTTTCTTTAAAGCAATAATAGTAGCTCTATAAACTTGTTTTTCATGGACTGGATTGTTTTAAGTCTTCAGTTTAAACCCTTTCAAGAGTTGTGTTAAACATCCTCAGTAATGCACAGAACTCATTCAAGAGAATTTGAATGTAGTTATTTAATCTTGTTTCCAATTTCTTGCTCTTTTGGTTGTGTTTTACCTTTAATCATGGACAGTTTTTCACTGGCTGGTGTTGCCTTCCCTTGCAGTTCCCCTGACTTCCATGATCATCCTGCGGGATGCGGCGCTCATTGCCGCCGTCTTTTATGTGCGATACAAAACTCTTTCTCCGCCGGTGAGTGCACAGCATTAAAAATGCGTAGTCATAACAAAAAATACATTAATAAGCTTAATTAATAGCAAAGTTGTGACCAAGAGATTTTTCACCTTGAGGCTTGATGGTTACAAGATGTTATGCTTGTTCTTTTGCCAGATAGATTTCTGAGCAGAGCAGTGTTTTAATAAAATATGGTTTGTAAAGATAAGTCAGAGCTACTGATAACTTTTTTCCTGTGTGTGATGTGTAATAATAAGTCTTACAAAAGAGCAGTGTAATTCTTTAGTGCTACAGTTGCCTTTTCTTTATCATTTATCTGTATCAGGTATATCAGATTGAATGTACAAGGGCTGCATTTTTTTCCTCTTTTCTCCCCCAACAGAGAACACTGAGTAGGTATTTTAACCCCTGTTATGCTACTGCACAATTAAAACCAACATTCGTCAGCAAGGTAAGAGCAATAACTCGTTACAAAAGATAACTCCTGGGTACTTGGAGCATGGTGTGGTTTGGGAATAATTTACCACTACTGCTGAGTACAGTTTCAAAATAGTGCCAACTATACCTAGATCCTGAAAGGTTTTCAACTATGCTCTGTCAGAGCTCATGCTAATTTGGAGAGAGTAAGATGCTTTATTTTAAGAAGGTTTCTAAATAAATTTTCTTTATATAAATTAATCCTTGAAGCAGTAATAAAAGTGTATGTTGGTGTTCCTTGTACTCCTTCATGTTGCTCACAGTTCCTGTTTTGCTTTTCTCAGATGAACACAGCAGTTCAGCTGATTTTGGTGGCGGCTTCTTTAGCAGCACCTGTTTTCAATTATGTGGACAGCATATATCTGCAGACATTATGGTAACTAATATCTTACATCTTTTTTCCCAGATAATTTAATGTGCTCCTAAGGAAACTGGTAATCAAGACTAATTTGTGTGGAACAAAAAAATCTGCTGTGCCCAGAAGATGCAATAAACCCATATGCCTGAATTTTTACAACTTTAGTCTTAAACGACACCAGAGCTATTTATTTATTGGTACTTAATGAAACTAGTTAATATCCAGGAATATTAGCTTAGAAACCAGTCTTTGGAGTAGGCGTGGTGTACACAGGCAAAACAAATTCAGATCAGTGGAGAAAAAAGGAGCAGGAAGAAAGGCTGCATGAATTCTTCATTTATTCATGCCAGAAGTGTCCTTGAACAAGCAACCTTGGGATCAGCAATAATAGCCATTCTTATTTTTGCTTTATACTGTACCTGCTGTCTTGAAATCCAGGTTTCTGTAGCCTGTTTGAAAAGCACATGGAGAAATGGTGATTCCTGCTAGACTTTAGGAAGGAAGGAGAGGGATGGGATGAGAACAAGCATAAAGGAGCTTTCCTCATTAAGAAATGCTGTTCCTTCTGCTCTCACTGGAGCTCTGAACTGAGTCTGAACTGCAGCTGGCTGCAGCTGTTCGGGTGCAGTTATTTTTCCTGTGCTGTTTGGCAAAAGTTCAGAACAGAGAGTTCTGAACAGCAGATGTCAGAATTACTTAGTAACTTAGTTTAAAGTAGTGCAACGTCCAGTGTTACTTGTCTTCTAGGGAAATAAAAAAAAAAAACGACCAAAGAAACCAAAACCACCAACCCAAACCAAGAAGTGTTTAAGGAACTATGAATGAACCTTGATCTTAACAGTCTGTGGTTTTTTATCCTGGTGGTAAGACAAAATCTAGAGTTGCCTCTGGGTGTAATTTGCCCGGGTGTTCTGTGAATGCTCTCAGAAACTCCCTGGCAGTGCTCAGGGAGGGCAGCAGAGGGGCAGGCAGGGCTGTGGCAGTGACTCCCACCTCAGGGTGGTGTCAGCTTTCACACAGAGGAGCACTGCTCATTTAGGGATGTCTGTGGTCTGGGAGGGAAACAAAAGAGGCTGAAGCAGGAGCTTGTTCTTTAGCTTTGGGACTTGGTGAAATGATAAGTTCGAGTCTTGAGTGGTTTGAATGCTCCCTGCTCACACTGCCAAGGAATAGTTTCTCACATCTGTCAGTTCTCAGGCTGGTAAAAGTTATGTAGGCTGCAAATGCTGAATCTTTTATTTTCCCTTCTCTAAAGCAAGTGCTAGTGTGGTAACAATTTGTCCTGGTATGCAGTGATACTAAAGCATGGTGCTTACCCCTGGATGGCAGAGCCTTTGTTTATCTAATCCTCCCCAGAGCACTGAATTTCAGCTTATAAACTGTAAGCTGCATTTGTGTGGAGCATAGTTCCTGACTGTGGAGTTAAAAACAGATGCTAAAAAAAAAAGGCACTTTTTATATTGTCTGTAGACCCCCGTGACTTAGAGGAACTCTTTTCCCCAAAGGTGCATCACAGCTTTCACAACGGTGACATCTGCCTACAGCTATTACCACTATGGCAGGAAAACTGTCCAGGTGATCAAGAACAAGTGAAGTGGTCCAGGTCATCAAAGGTGAAGTGTTCCTGGAAAGGCAGGAAGCCCCCAGAGGTGGTGGTATTGCAGCTGAGTTTTGGATCAAAGCACTCTTTGTTTTTCTGCTTAAACCATGGCATCACAATGAAGTGAAATTTGAACATGTACTATGTATATATGTAGAGACAGACTTTTTGATGTATTTTTAATTTCTTGAAAAATGAGGTTGTTTACAAAAACAAATAAATAATTCGTAAAAACACAGGTTACTCGCTGCTGCCATGTACATTCAGATTAGTTTTATGCTGGTTTTGAAGTCAAGACATACACTTGGCACCAGATTTGTTTTGCCATATTCATGCAAGGCACGGAGTACACTGGGATCTGAGAAGAAAAAGCAATCACAAGAACAAGTTTGCACCTCAGCCTGTCAGTAAACCAGCACTGCTCGTTAGGACCTAATGCCTCACCTCAGGCTGCAGCAGAAGAAAGCATGTCATTGAGGGACACTGTCTTCAGAAATTCAAAGCAGAGAGAAATTTTGCTTTATATTCCATGGGTGATACTGATAAACCATGAAGAGTTCCTACCGTGCTCCCTTTTGTTTTCAAAGATGAACAATGATGAACTGTCCTCAGGGTTTTTGAGAAAGGTCAGCGGTGCTGTGAGGAATCTGTACCCAGATGGAGTTTCTCATCCTATGTATTAATTTCTAGTGATTGAAAGAAGTTCCGGTATCTCCAGATGCTTTAAAGCTCCTAAAGATGTTGTTTAATCCCAATACCACTGGCTGAAGAGAACGTTTAAAATACTGTCCAAATGAATGGAGACAGTGGAAGAAATTTTAGGTGTGTTTGCTGTTATTTCTTCCTGTACTTCCAGCTTCAAGATGTACTCTGTGCTCCCCCTCATGCAAGGACAACTTGTTCTTTGCCTGTTCTCTACCCAAGATAGAGCAAGGCAGAACAGGTCAAGTTGATCATAAACTCATATTTTCTCTTTGTGAGCAACGTGATTTTTATGTCATAAAAAAAGTACAACTATGAAGGGTTTCAATGACTGAAATCAGGAGGTAAATAATACCACTGTATTATTGTTGTATTAGCAAAGAAAACTTTCTGTAGGAGAGCACACCATCTCTTTTGTGAGAGTGTGTTTGTATAGATGAAGTATTTTAATGCTTTCTTTATATTGAAACTTGTATAAAATGGTGCACAGAGAAAACACTTGTTCTTTATTAGTACCGTTGTTTTTACTGGCCTCGTCTTTAATGGTCACCCCGGCATCTTTCAGCAAAGATGCAGAGGGTGGACGTTTCCTTAAAATACATGAGTAGTGGAGTATTCTCCGTGACTAAACCAGCTCAGAAAGCGGGGATTTATTGTTGTACCCACTCAGCTGGCTGCTGTCAGGTTCTGGTTAGTGGAACTGGAGCTGGCTCGGGGAGCATTTCTGGCCCCGCGCGGCCGC
>NW_005054521.1:844531-855728 GCF_000277835.1 Geospiza fortis
CTGTGCAGGGAGCGGCGGCACTCTGGGGTCTGTGCTCCGGGGAACACGAACCTGTTCCTCTCTGAGAAGAACTGCAGTTTTCTTGTAAGGAAAAGAAAAGCACCACCAATCATGAGGCAAGAAATTTACTTAGTCAACAGATTTTGCTTTTTGTGCAAGGGAAAAGATATTTTCCCCCTTAATGGAGCCTTTTGGTCTCCGTTCAAAGCGTTGTGTAGTTCCCGAGAGCTGCATGTGGCTCAGGGAGCCTCCAGGTGCTAAATCCTTGGATGGCCACTGCCACCTTGTGGGTGAATGCACGCTTGGATTGGCCACATTTATAAACGCGGTCGGTAGTTTTAAATAGAATTGAGAGATTGGGAGTTTGATGAGGATGATGTCACTTGCTTTCTGCCTTTATGAAGGTTCTGTCGTTTATTTAATGATCAGATTCATGTGGTGCCCTTGCAGAAGCCTGCAGTAGAATCCTGAAAACTGATTCCTTCAGGGCTCTGTGGGCTTTTTTCTAGTGGGTAACTTAAAGAAAGTGACACCAAAGTTGTATGGATCCTCATAGGATCTGTGCTCCAGAGCATCCTGAAAGAGCCCCTTGGCCTTCTGGTCGCTCTGAGGGCCCTCTTTCCTTCACACCTGCCAGTTTTGGGGGGGAAGGTTGATATTGGGGGACTGTGCTTTAGAAGTAGGGAGGCTTAAACTGATCTTTCTCTTTAAGTATCTCCCTGACTTAGAACCTGGAGGGTTTTTGTGTAGCACTGTATTTGCTGATAGCAGCAAACTTCAAAAGTGATCCTCTGTGCTTACAGCATCTTGGTCTTTGGATGCACCTCTTGGGTGCTGGTGTCTCCTCAGGACCTTCCTGAAGAAGCAAAACTTACTGCAAGATCTGCCTTTTCCCTTCCTTGTCAATTGCCATGTGAATTTCTGAGCTTATTTATTCCAGTTTTGATACTCGATTGTGAAAAATCTCTATGATTATAATTACAAAAACTGGGGGGAAAACATGTCTTTGGTACTTTTTTGTGGTTTTAGTTTTTCCTTCTTCCTCTAGGTAGTGGAGGGAGGGGAGCAAACAGCAGGATGACAAAGTCTAGAATTGCCCCTGTGACTTAAGTGGTGAATTAGTTGGTGTCTTCTAGGCAGTAAACGTGGATCTGGGCCATAAAGCAACCTCTTGCTTTCACTGGATCTGAGCTTAAACAGGGTGAAGGACTTCCCAGTACCTTTCTGCATTCCACCTGTGCAAAGCATGAGGATGAATGAAAAGTCTATAATATTCACTGTAGCAATAAAAAATTTAAATTTTTCTCCCCTTGGATTATACAGAGGGTAGTGCTGGGTTTATGTTTATAAAAGATGTCATTATGATCTACTTCTTCTACCTGTTTGCTGCCCATCCATCTGCTGAATATGCATGGATCATCTGACCTCTTTCTAAAATGCCACATTTATTTTGTAGTGAAATCATGTTTCTTTATTAAATTGACTTTAAAAAATCTAATTTCTTATGTGGAGAATCCTGGAAGGCAGGACAAAGCCCTAGGAAGGCTGGCCCTGGAGAACCATATAATTTCAATGTTCATTTAATTGTTTTTTGCCCTCTGCCTTCATCCTTCCCAGCCCCCTGTCCCTGAAGGCTGCAAAGCATTGAGAAACTGAGGGAGAGCAGCATTTGTGAATTCTCACCCCCAGCTTTTTTGGATTTTTCAAAGGTTATTTCATCCTGATTAAAACACTAAATTTGTCTGCTTCTTACATAAGTTTAATTTACAGTATTAGTCCACCAGTCATAGTTCCTTTCCATGTGGAGTAATCCCGCTGTTTTCCTTTTGGTGGCAGTAACCTCTCGCATTTATTGAACAGCATCCTTTGCTGCTGGGTTTAAAGTCTTCTGCTTTGGAACAAACTTTATGTAGACTGAATAATAATAAAAGTTTCAGCATGAGGAGTAGAATTTATATTTGATTTATGAGTTGTTTTGTTTGGTTTTTTGTTTGTTTGGGGTTTTTTTGGACAAATACTGAGGAAGTTACCATCTGTAATAAATATCCTGATATGTGAATGGTATATAGACGATATAAATAATATACAAAAATTATATCATATATTAAATTATATATTTAATTATAATATATAATTATATATATGATGTATTGTTAAATATATTTATAAACAATATTATATAAACAATAATAAGAGCTTGATATCCAGCATGTAAATGTGTTGTCCCTAAAGATTGTCACCTTCATGCTAGGGACAGCAGCCCTTTCTCTATGAAGTTGCTGTTGTGACCTCAAGAGGGATTTCCAAAGCATTTTCACCCTTGTTTGACAAGGAAGAGACAACTCCATCTTCATAACAGCCACCTGCCCTCATGGGGAAAGTCAGAGCAGAAAAACACTTGGAAGGTTCCCTCAGCTGTGGAGGATAAAGGCCTTTGCTTCTTCAGCAAGAATTTCTGCGAACAGAAACATTTCTGCTAACAATTTCTGCTAACTGATGGAAAATAAATGCGTTCTTGCATTTTTTAATAAGGGAAAAGAGTTGCCAATCTTCCCTCTCCTCAGATACTTTGTGATTCCTCAAATGTGTGGGCTGGGTCATGAACTCCAGAGCACTTTGCAGTTGTCCAAACTTCTGGAAGGCTGAGATGGAGAGCAGCTTCAATCTGAGATAAAATAATTTTGGAAGAGCTAATAGGAGAGACTGCTTGCTTTCTGCCACTTAGATTTGCAGTTGTGGCTGCATCTACTAACTAAAAAGAAAATCTTTAAAAAACCTAATTCTTCTCGATTCGGGGAGAAGGAAAAAAGTACTTGTCTCCCTATTTTCTACCCAAAAATACGTCCCATGTAGTGTTACACTTTTCACTCCAGTGAATGACTGGGCTTATAATGGATAATTCTATTTGTTGTTGAACTAGGTGAAAATGTAGTAATAACTTTGCACAGAATTTTGTGAGGGAGGGAATGTCTATAGTGTTATAATAGGACATGCATGAGAAAATTATTATTATCTGAATTAATGTTTTCCTGGAACAACTAAATAAAAATCATAGCCTTTTTTTTTTTAATTTAGCTAAAGACCACTATTATGTAGCTCACTAATCTGAGCACAACTCAGTTGCCAGCTCACCAGTGTCTGGTGTTGCAGCATACATTTTCTTGTATAAACTCTAATCCCACAGTTATTATTTCATTTTTCCCCTTTTTCAGCATTGTCTTAGGACGGTAGAAAATGTAATGTTTTCTGGAACTAGCACCTACTGAATTGCAGTGATGAAAATGTGCATGGGCACTATCCCAAAGCACTCTCACTGCTTTTAATGTGAGTTATTTTAGCTTTTAGGTTGGTGTACGTGTGCTCACTTCACAAGGGAACCGGCGCAGCTGGCAGGTCACATAAAGTGGAGGGTGAAAATGCTTGAAAACAATGAAGTGGAGAGGAAGGCTGGGTGCAGAACGTGACAGGGTTGAAGAACATTGCCAGGAGTGATAAGATCAGTGCTCCACTGCCTGCAGCAGCAATTTGTTGCTTAGGTATGTCAGCTAGAAAGAACAGCGTGCCTGCATCATTAGGGATTTTTTTAATGACTTTATCGTGATTTCTCAAGTTGCAAAAGTTGGGATTTGTGTTGTTAGAGCCTCTCACATTTGCAGTGTTGTTTTTGGTGGTACTGTGATTCCTGAGGAGATGTGTAGGAGGTGGTGTTAATGCTGGTGGCTCTGGGATTTGGAGGTGATGCTGTTCTGCACCACGAGCATTGTTTTAAACAACAGGCTGTGAACAAGGAGCCTGTACATTACAAACCTCAGCTAACTACGCCTGCAAATCCTCCAGGCAGACAGAAACAAAGGGCTCCCACCGTTATTACATTGTCCATTTAATGAGGGGTATTTTCTATAACTGACTGAGACAGAAAGGCTCGTTTCATCTGGCATTGTGAAGTGCTGACATTCTGTGGCTGTGCCACCTCAGTGAAAATGGCTCACCTGAAGTTTAATGGTTTACCTGACCTTTTGCAATGCTTTTTTAAAATTTTATTTTAAGGTTAGCTACGGCAAAGTGGTAGATTAAAGAAACATCATCAGATCTGCGTCACTGATCTGTAACAGGTGTGGTAGACTCTATTGGCCAAACAAGAAGCAAATCTCTCTCTCTGAATCTCTCTCTCTCCTAATTACAGTGGTGATTACATCTGTGCAAGCAGAGATCTGGTTGCTCTGCCCCAGTTGTGGAGGTTGGTGCTGCCTGTGTGTTTCTAGAGCAAGCAGGTCAGCACTGGCTCTTCTCGTGTCTAATGCCTCTGCACTACCTCTGAATTTAAGAATACCCTACTGGATCTTAAATCTGCTAATTGCCAGGTAATGGACTTCCAGAACAGCATGCTGCTGAGGAAGTTGGATTCCCTGGTGGTGGCAGTGCTTCATGTCCTGCTGATTCCCGCTTTCCCATCCAAATATATGGTTTAGTTTGTTGCATTTGTAGGACTTCTGCAAGTATGTAGCATTTTCATCATTAATGACCTCATTTCTCAAAAAAAACCCAAAAAAAACAAAACCTCAAAAACCCCAAACCCTACAGGTGTGATTTCATAAGCTGCACACCCATATGTGTGTGTCTGTGAGCAGCATATTCTGTGTATATAGAGGGGTGTGTGCACACAGACACTCCCATGCACAGAAAGGGAAATATATTGGTTATGCTGAAATTCATTATTCCAACCTGATCCCCACAGTGTTTCTCTTGACCTGAACAAGAGTCTACTCTGATTGAAGAACAGGGAGTCAGATCTTGCCTTTGAAGATCATTATTTCAAATTAAATGCTTTCACTATGCTTAATTAGTATTCATCAAACACATGCTGTATGGAATATATTTGAAAAGGGAGAAGGACTCCCTTAGGCTTCACATGTAATTTCATGCCTTTATTTCTGTACCACTAAGGCTCCATTCCCTACTCCGCAAAGTGTGTGGGAAATGATGAAGGAGGTAATGAAGCTCAGTGCCATCATCTCACAGTACTGGTGATTTTCTGGACTACTTTGAGTTGTCTTTCCTCTTTTAAATGTGGGACTCTGAAAAGGGGAGAACTTGAGCTGTCTCGTCTTCATTTTGATGCATAAAGACTGAAAGGAAAGGAAAGGCTCAGTGCTGAAATTTTGTTCTTTATTAAATGGTACTCTAAAAATGGTGTTTCTTACAACTGGTGTGAAGGAAGATGAGTTCTTGCTTGCTCTAGGAGGCAACTGATGGTGTCAAGGAAGTAAAAACATTCATTTCAACCTCACTGCTCTCATGTGAGGCTGCCACACAGCTGAGCAGAAAACAGACCTTTCTTTCTTGCTTGCTTTCTTCAGAGAGTGTGGTTAACACATTGACTAGCACTCTGTCAAAGATGCAGGAGTGTGGTATGCACTTGAGTGAAGTTCACAGCTAGTGTATGAAAAGGAAATTGGGATGACACAACTCCACCTTTTTACAAGCTGAACATCTGAAATTTTTAATTCCTTTTAACACTTAGCTACAATCTTGGCAGGATGTAGTTTAGATTTTTGACTGTGCTAGTGTGTAGCAACTGGGTGCAGTGTATCCAACAACTTATTAAAAAGAAAAAAATGCAGACAAGACTAAAAATTTTGTATGGTATGGCTAAAATCTGCTTGTATGGCTAGAATTATTGCAGTTTGAAGCTTGTACTCTGGATTTCTTCCAGTCTGGTGACCAAATATGATGGAGCCTGACTTCTTCAACTTTTAGATGACATTTGTTTTTTCAATAGTTTATTTAATTAAAAAAAAAAAGGAAAAGCTTTGTGGCACAAAATACCAGGCACTGCAAATGTTACATGAAGTCGTTTTCCATTGATGTTTTAGTCCTAAAACCCAGTGGGACAGAAGTTGTCAGGTAAGAACATCTGACAGCTTGAGCTGCTGAGTGGCTCCTCTGTTTCCCCAGGAGCCTCCCTGGGCAGTCAGGATTAGCTGCAGCTTCCCGGGAGGGCTCCAAGATCATCCCTGGGGGATGATTTATTTATAACAAGGTGAATTGAGTCATTTTATTTAAAGGTGGGGCCTAAAATACCTAGTTTTTAATTCTATAATTGTCATTATAAATGTATGCTTTTACACTGTGAATTTTAAGGAAAGGATTAATTTATGGAGTAAGTAAGAATGAGTGGAACATTGATGGCCTGCATTGTGAAGGATTAAGGGTTCATTATTGGGAAAACCAAACTGGCTTGGTTGGTTTGTGGGCTTTGGTTGGTTGGTTTGTTTTGTGTGGTTGTTTTTGTTGAGTTTGTTTTGTTTTGGCAGTTTGTTTTGAGGGGAAGGCATTTTTGTTTTGTATTCTTAACACCTGAAGCTTAAGCACAGTAGTTTTCCATATTTTTTTACCATTGGATTTACCAATCATAAACAAGGAAACCAGATCTTCCTTTACTTTTTTTAGCCACCCAACTATTTTAAAATTGGACTGTTTGAACAAAGTAAGTTGGACTTGCCTTTTGCCTTGTTTACAGTGCATGAGCACCTGGTTCTGGTTGATAGCCAAGATCTAATTCAGAGTATTCTATCTTTTATAAAGTTGGTAGTTTTAGAATTGTACAGCAAACCTGGGACTCCTTCCTCATTGCCAGTTCCCACAAGAGTTCAGTATCTGTTTATCTGCTTGTGCTTGACGACTGCAAGTTGAATTTTTAAAGGTGATCTTGGAATGCATTTTTTTATCCCTCTAATTCTTTGGCATATTCTATATTTACCTCTTTACAATGCTGATTTATATGTGGTTTCATCTAAGTAAAAACAGACTGCAACAATCCCATGAAAACAAGACATAAAATATACTATTCAGAGAAAATGTGAAATAACAGCCAACTTGTCCAAACAGTTTATACCCTTAAGTGTTTTTCTAACTATTTTTAAAATATTTTTGTCATTGTGTCATGTCATTGTGCATGTTAATACATTTCTGAAAGCATGTTTTGTTCACATCTCTCTTCCCTAACAGTAAAAAGTGGCAATACAAATATAGTTTGAGCAAAATCTGTGGGGTTTTTTCCAAATAAGGTTAGATTTTTTTCTGGTTGAGATGTTTTGGGATCTTTGCCAAAAGATTTCTACCTCAGCTTGGTGGGTAGTTTTTCCTTTCCTTTCTTTGCAGTCTCTCTGAACTGTGATGCCAGGATTATGAAATATGTTTTGAAGATACACGCAGACGCTGAAGTAGTATCTGTGTGAAAGGCAAGTAATCAACAGACATTTTTACTCCTTGTCTGACATTTACACATGGCTTTGTTGTCTCTCTTCAGACTGTCACATCAGATGTGCTGTTCTCTCAGACTCTTTTTGCCTTTTCTGGTTCAAGAGTGGTTTTTATTCTCTTCTGACAAGCTGTTTGTATAAGTACCTTTTAGTTTTACACAGTCACACATGGCAGAAATATTTTGTGTATTTGGATTAGTTGTGATTCCTTTTTTATTTTGTCATTTAGCTCAAATTTTTAACATTTTTGAAGTGAGAAAAATGTAACTCCCTTTTTCTGTCAAAGAAAAAATGGTACATTTATGATTTACATTTGCTTGGTAAGGAAAGTGGGTTTGTTCATTTTATGACATGTCAGGAAATCTATAAAAAGTCTCATAATGAGCAGAAAGCTCTAATGAAGTTGTCCAGTTCATGTGGCCAAATGGCAGGGAGTTTACTGAATAGGAGTAGCCCCCAATTTGACTAAAAGACAAAAGCCACAGAAAAAATTAATTGAATTATTTTTGATGCCAAGGGTTACAGTGTCTCAGAGCAATTGATTGCTGAAGTTTCTAGCAGTTGAGGCCTAAAAATGTGAAATCTAAAAGCAGATTTTCAGCACCAGGGAGTTTCCACTGCTGGGGTCCCTGCAAGCTCTGCCAGCCACAGCATTGAACAGGGCTGGGCAGGGACAGGGTGGGGAGGGACGGGGCTGGGAAGGGGTTCCTGCAAGCTTGGGAAAAGCTGATGGCTTGGCCAGCTCTACTGATGGATGATTCCAGCAGCCCAACCTGATAGAGACAGAGAACCCCCCTCTCTGGGGTAATGGAAGCAGTCATTAATGTTTAATGGGATTCTCTTGGAGAGGGCTTTGGTCGATGTCTTAGCTGTTTGATCACATCATTAGCTTTTCCTCTCCCCAAAATGTTAATGATATTTAGTGCAGAGATAATTTTTGATACAGGAAATGGCAACCAGGTCTTTATGGGAAAGTGAGAGATGGTTTCTTCTGAGCTCCCTGCTTCGGCCTTTGCTCCTATCAGTTGATGTTTTCCAGCAACAGGGGTGGAGAGGAGGATTTACACTTGGGAATCCTGTGCTGAGGAGTTTGACCTGCTGCTCCTTTCTCCTCATAAAGGCTTGGCTGTTCGCAGCCACCAGGCTGCTGCTGGTTTGGGGAACATGTTTTATGTTTCACTGAGCTGACAGGAGGGAAAACCGTTTTCCCTGTGCTGAAAGGAAGCCCTGGTGGCTGGGATCCTGAGAATGGAAGCTTCCCTCTCACCTGTCAGCTCTGTCAGCATGTAACATGAGTTGTCAAAATAGGTGGTGAAGGACCAGCTGGCAGAGCACTGTTGCTTGCTTCCTGTGAAGCAGTGTAGTCTGTAAGCTTGCCTCCTTCCCTGGCTGGTCTGTTTGCTGCTCTGAAACACAGGGTTATGGCTAAGGCAGGGATGTGTTCCCAGCCTGGGCTGGGAGTGCAGAAATCCTTCTTCTTCCAGGTAAGAAATGGAACTCCAGCTGCTGCTTAGAGTGGCAATAACAGGTAATGCACAGTAGTGCTGGGAAAGAAGGCGAACAGAGATTGGAATCAGAATTTGCCACTAAAAGAGAGTGTATGGCAGCAGCGGAGGCTTGAGACTCATAGAGCTCATGTTTTTCACTGCTAGAGCATCTCTGCTTTGTGTCCAAATGCAAGCCAAGGGACAGATTAGCTGAGGTAACCATTAACTTTTAAGATGCAGACAATCAAGGTACTCTGAGTAAAAGTGGAAATTTAATTCACGATACTAAGTCTGTTTCTGTTCTTGGTTCATAATAAAGCAAGTTTGTGCTGATATCCCTGACAGGATCACTGCTTGCAAAGCTCCAACAAGCTCTGCTAATATCTGCACCATTACTGCACTCAGGGTAGGGCCACAACTTTTTTTTTTCCATGTCTTCAAAATGAAGAAGTGCTCTAACTTCTATTTTTAACTCTCCTAAGTGAAATGAGATTAGACATGAAGCTGTAGTCCACAGCACAAGTAATTTTCCCAGAATGATTGTAGAAACCTGATAAACACAGATCTCTTTTATTGTAAGAGAGCAGAGGGGAAGAAGAAAGGGCTGAGCACGTGGTCTCCTAAGGGAATGACAGGTCATGTCAGCAGTTCCAGGACTGTCAGTGTGTCTGTCTCTCTTTTCCTGCTTTTACTGACTCCCGTGAATTTTTTTTTGTTATTTACCATCTGGTATTTTCTGTTCTATCTGGATTTCTTCTGCCTTTTATTTACCTCTCTGTCTTTGGCAATTGTCCATTAAACAGCTTTCATCTGATGAGGGTTCCTGCTTCTGAATCCAGCTCCTTCATGACTGGAGAAGAAACCATTTTAGACTGAATAACGTAACCTCTAAAGATGTGTATGTTCTCCAAGAAAACAGCTCCCTTCTGCTGAAGCCAAGTTCAGGGGGTACATGTGTGTGCACATTCATTTTGAAAGAGGTTGAACCTCTCAAACTTCTCTCTAGTATGGTTGCATCTTTAAGAACTACTGGGAATGTGACATTTCTTTCCCTCCACCCCAAGAAGCAAAATGCTTCCTAAACCACAGCAAAAAATTGGACTTGAGTGGGGAGAAAATGATTGACGAAGTCTGGGATCTTTTTTTAATTTGCTGTAATTCAGTAGAGTACAGGTCAGGTTGGACAATTTAAATTTGTATTTTTAATTTCAGTATGTTTATATTTTTAGTCCTGCTATGTCACCTTTATTGTTGCAAGGACATCTGCTATTAATAGAACTTTTGTTCCATGTGTTATCTCCCTCCAGCCGGTCCAACCTATCTGTGCTCTCTGAGAAGCACTCTCCATTGCCTTTTTTCTTGTATAACTCTTCCTCTTTCTATTTTAAATAATACAAGTGTTTTGAGAACTTACACAGGAAGGAAGGGCTGGTGCTTTTTTTTATGTTTACTGCTTAAAATCCAAGCTTTTAGTATCTCCTCATAATCTGAGTCTGCAGGCATCGTTTGGATATCCACCTATGAGTGATGTTATCCGTGGGTGGGCTTGTTCTGGTTTTGTTATTATTGTTTGTTTTATAAGTGCTGTAAGTGTCTAAGTGTCTACTCTGTAGACCGAGTAGGTCCAGACTGAGTAATGCTGATGACTCTGAGTTTTCCTTCAGCTAAAGATGTTTTCTGGAGTGGGGGAGCCACTTGAGGTTTCCAGGAAGCGCGATGTGACCGCAGGAACACGGCTCAGGTTGCGGCTCCTCTGGTGGCTGCCTGTTTTCATCAGCCCTTCATCCTCTTTTGTCATCAAATGCATCTTCACACCACAGTAAAATGACACCTTCTGCAAATAAATTTAGGAAGTGGTGTTTTATGGTGTTGTGAGTTCAAACAGGGCATTTCTAGCAGCTGCAACAGGGTGCTGGCAGGGGCAGGCTGGAGAAAAAATATTGTGGTCGCTTCACATGCTTTTAAAAACTAATGCTAAGGTCTCTTTTGTGTTCAGTTATAAGCTAGGTCAAAAAATAGCTGAGTATTCACTCCCCTGTGATTGAACGTTAAAGCAAAAAAAAGTAATTTTAACAGAGAACATAGTTTGGTGAGCTTTTATGCAAAAAAAAAAGGTTGGTGTTTAGGGGATTTCTGCTTGGTGGGAGCCTGAGAATTGTGGGGGTGAAGATGGAGGAGTCAGTGAAGAAGCATGGAAGTGACCCATTGAGACGAGTTTTTCCCTGTCATGTGCACAGTTGACAAGTCTGTGTGGAATCAAGCTTAATAAGATCAGGAACACAGGAAGGATGTAATTTTGCCTGAAACTTGATCATCCACACACACGTTTTTCCCGTCTGCAGTAGCAGTTCCATAATTTTTGTGCTGGTGTGTGTTATGAGTTTTCCCATCCAAGAAGAAAGCCTGATGAAAATCAGAAGTCAAATTCAAAAATATTTACAAGTCTGC